>NW_025963024.1:0-7293 GCF_017589495.1 Alosa alosa
ATAGATAAATCATCATATATAGATGATTGTAGTTCATTTAGAGAAGTTTTTGTCAGAACATGGTAGCCTTTGCTGAAACACACAAATCCGACTGTTAGATCAATTAAATGACATAGCCTACTGACATAGGCCTTTATCACAGCAGCCCACAGGCAGCTGAAGCAGGGCTGTTCACTTCCTGTTGGCAGGCAAACCACAGGTGTTCCTAAAAACATTAACGAGGCCTCTGGTTGAAGTAACTGTGGCCGAATCTGACACTTAATTAGAAACAACTTTGCTCAGACAGAAACAGGGCTGTTCACTTCCTACTTCGGCTGCCATGATAAAGGCATATTGCAGTTTCTCAATGCCAACCTATTAAAATAATAATAGCTAGATGAAAATATGACTGCCGCTAAGTCCTGTACATTCTCTCCGCAAAAATAAATCACGCTTGTCAAGATTATAGATAAATCATCATATATAGATGATTGTAGTTCATTTAGAGAAGTTTTGTCAGAACATATGGTAGCCTTTGCTGAAACACACAAACCGACTGTTAGATCAATTAAATGACATAGCCTACTGACATAGGCCTTTATCACAGCAGCCCACAGGCAGCTGAAGCAGGGCTGTTCACTTCCTGTTGGCAGGCAAACCACAGGTGTTCCTAAAACATTAACCAGGCCTCTGGTTGAAGTAACTGTGGCCGAATCTGACACTTAATTAGAAACAACTTTGCTCACACAGAAACAGGGCTGTTCACTTCCTACTTCGGCTGCCATGATAAAGGCCTATTGCAGTTTCTCAATGCCAACCTATTAAAATAATAATAACTAGATGAAAATATGACTGACTAAGTCCTGTACATTCTCTCCGCAAAAATAAATCACGCTTGTCAATTTGTCTCCATCTACTACTCGATCCCCTACTCTGCATGTGTGTGTTTGCTTTTGTCTATATATGTGTTTCTCTGTGTGTGAGTTTTCACTTGTGAGTGTGTGTGTGGGGAAATGGTGTGTGCGCGTGTGTGTGTGTCTGTGCGCGTGTCTGCTTGCCTGCATTTGTGTGTACATATGGAGGCGTAGGTGCCACCTTTACCCCTAATGTGCATAATGGACTGGATATTGGCTGCTGTTGTACACCTTTCTATCAAATTTGGATTATGCCATGATAAATGCTTATCTTCTAATCCAAATAAAGAATTTAAATGTGTCTGTGTGTGCCTGCTTGCCTGTATTTGTGTGTTTTTATGTGTGTGTGTGTGTGGTTATGTATGTGTGTGTGCGTGTTTGTGCATGTGTGCATGTACGTGCTTGTGTTTATGTGTGTGTGCGTGTGAGTTGTGCTAGAAGCAACAGAGATAGAGAACGACTTCAACTTCTTAAGCAAGTGTCAACATTGAATGACAAAACAGTAGGTAAATTCCTCTACGCTAAATTCGGTTTAATGCTGACGTGCATGGGTAAATGTAAGTTGCTAGCAGACGTCTAGCTTGTTGAAAATGTGTTATTTTACCTTCATTTATTAACGTGTTTTGTTCTTTCATAGCTCATTTGATGTCTTCATACCTTGAATTACCGGTTACTTGCCTACTACTTACCCACTGAGGCTAGTAAAGTGGACCTTGGTTAGTTGCGTAAGATAATTCTCTATTTAAATCAAGCTTTACATTGAGGTAAAATCAATTGTAATTTCCAAGGAGATGAACTCACTCCATAGCCTAGGTGTCCATTCTCATTTTATCTTGAATAAATTATTGTGCCCTTTTGAAATTTGTTTGGCATAGATCCTGTGTTGTTTTTATATTATGCACAAGAGGGTCTGATGTAGCTAAGCCTACATAACATCAGTGAAACCTGTGGATGGAAACATAAAAAGAGCCAAGTAGCCTAGGCTAAATATCTGATACAACACACCAAATGCAGTAATAACCAGCTAGTTGGTCAGTATTTCCAGAAGTATTAACCAATTTTGATTTCTTGCCATGATTGGTTACTGGACAACTCTACAAAACTAAACCCCCTTTGCCAGTGATATCAGGGCATTTGGAAATCAGATCACGTTGATTGAGAATAAATACTTTTTTATACAAATACTTTTATATTCTTCGTCAACTTTACAGAGTTAGACACTCACATTTTACCATTTGTGGAGAAGGATGGTTTGGATGTTTTTCCTACAGGATTCACAGTAGGGTATTTCTATTTAGGTCTATCCAATTGAGTGCAGAGGCAACCGTTAAAATAACTAGATGTACCGCAGAGCGGTACAAAATATGACCGCCGCCCAGTCCAGCATATTTTTTTCCACAAAAATATGTCACATTTGTCAAAATGTGTTCCTTTTTTTGTGTTTGTAATTGAGTGTGTGCAGAGCGTGTGGTTGTTTTTGTGTATATGTGGAAAAAATGTGCTGGACTGGGCGGCGGTCGATTTTGTACCCGCTTATGCGGTACATCTAGTTTCAGGTATCTTACAAACTGGAATGCAAAAGATATGAAGACAACACTGGCTGTACAAGCATGTTTTTGTTTTTTGTTTGTTTTTGTGCTGAGTTTGTAATTGGCAACCATGTCAGGGACAGACCAGCTGTCTATATTGACAGACATGTTGATACACATATCTCTGGTAGCATTCAATGCGTTGATCTTGTTGTGCCACACTCACTGTTCCCATGAGTCAACAGTCTCAAATTCATTGATCAATAGACTAGACTGAATACGACTAGCACAGGGCACTGAGGGAGGATAAACACAGAAGTTGTCTAAAGTTGAGAGGTTAAAGGAGAATTCCAGCGATTTTTCACATATATTTCTGTTTCTTGAGGTCAGCCATTACTGTTAATATGGAAACAAACACAAATGGCGCTATCTAGTTTGAGTTGCTGCAGCTAACAGCAACAGCAAGCCAGGCAGCTACAAGTTTACACTCTGGGGCCATGAACATGGGTGTCATGAACATGCTCCTAAAATGTGTAGCACTGTAGCTACTACTGTTGGCTGCAGCAACTCCAGCTAGGTAGAACTGTTTGTTTTTTAGTTTCTTTTCATATTGACAGTACTCGGTCAGCTATTTTGAGTTTTATGAGAGCTCTTCAGTAAACGGCCACTACATTGTTCACTAATTATAGAATCAGTGCTGTTAGGTCACAGCAGAGATGAGTTTTGAAACTGGCCTCATGTGTTAAATGTATTTTTCATGACATCATAGTGTCCACTAAGTGAATTGCAAGTTTTAAGGATTAAATGACATGTCAAATCAAGCATTGGAGTCAAACATCTATGGTCCAACCCACAGGCTTGATAGGGCACACTAGTGTTTCTCTATAAGTGACAATCAGCATAGCATCTGAGCCACCGGACCACTAGAGCACTTACCAGCAGGAACCCTCATGCCCTCCCCCCTGCTCTACCTCAAACCTCAACTGCATCAGGCAGGAAACACTATACAGATGCATTCTAAGAAGCAGTTTAAATTACAACTCACTTATCAACTACTGTTATTGTTCTTATTAAAAATCCATATAATTACAAATGATTAATGCTTAATGATTAAATGATTAATGATTAATGCTTAATAATAATAATAATAATAATAATAATAATAATATAATACATCGATAGAGAGAGTTTGTGTCTGTGTTTGTGTCTCTGTCTGACATTTAGACTTCATCATCTGGCCCACTTGCTAAGTGTTAAACTTGTGCAGAGAGGAGTGTGAAGTGTCACACTGAAGTATCACACTTTTTTCTACGTCTTCGACACTAAGTGTGAGACAACTAAGTGGACATTGCACAGTTAACCTTTTTGGGTAGAAATGGTGACATGGAACCACATTTACAGAAGTTAAATGTCAAGCTAGGAAATTCAGACTAAACCTAAAAGAAGTGACTGGTCCTGCTCTCTATTAAGATTATTGTCTGGCACCCACCAGAAACTTGACCAACTGAGAGTTAGGGACCGTTCGTTATTTATAAACGGGATCACCGGAGGGTTTTTGAGTGCCTCCATCAAAAGTTGCATGACCCTCCCCTGTCTGCTATTTAATTTCCAACGACCCTCCAGCGGCATTTTCAAAAATGACATGACCCTCCCTGGCTAATTGTCGATGTCTTCCGCCTACGCTCTTACGCGCTATGAAAGCTTATCAACTTATACTACCGCTCTTAAGCCAACCTCACTTTCTGATCTTACACATCACACTTCACCAAGATGGTGGCCATTTCAGTAGATTTACTCACTAACATTGTTGTGGAAACACAATAAGCATGGAAACTAAATGCACACTTTCTGCAACTGCATTAGCCTAACGAGAAAAGTTACTCCTCTAGTAAGTATTCACATGAAATAAAACAATAAAGCATTGAGACCATTCAACAAAGCACACTGGGTAATAACAAATTCAACACATGAACTTGTTGCTATGGACTCGTCTCTAGGCTTTCTCAGTCATTGTAAAGCTGCCGAAGCTGAACATTATCCAAAACTCAATTTCTCAGACGAGCGTCAATTTGGGAGCTTACACTCCTTCCTTCTCAAATGACTTGAAAAGGCCGTTTGCACGATTTCACAAATAATCACAGGGACATGCCAACTTTTTCCGGGTTTATCATTTTAACGTTTCCCCGCTGTCTTGCCGTTTTAACATTTTCCCGTAGAATATCCCATATTACTGTAATAGGCCTACTCTCATAACATTAGTCCTGCATTCTGGCCTGTCTCTGTTTTGTCCTGTTGTTACACCTTGCCCTTCCAGTGAAACAGATGTATTCAAATAATCGTTTTGCTTGCTTGAATGCGAACTCAGAGTGATGTTAACCTAGGCCTATTTAAGTTAACGACGCGGGTTGTCGTGGAGAGCACGATTCATTAGCGCCAGCAGTGTTCGGCCCGTAGGCTATGCCTACGTCGCACCTGCCAGGCTACTCAGCTAGACAAAGAATCATTATATTCACTCCAAGTTGGCCTACCATAACTTACCAACTACACTGTAGACCATAAACTGGCTATTTATATGACCAAATGTATTTGTTCAACTTTATGAAGCAGAATTACGTACTGCTACTTGGAACGTAACACATTTGTGTTGGCAGGAGAGAGAATGACAGCGATTAACAAATTGCACTTGTTGCTAGTTACCAATAAATAGGCCTACTATATATTTTTTTGCAAACAACACAAACAGAAAGGATGGAGACAGCAAAGCTAGAGATGGGCAGGAACGAGGTCAATTGGTATTAGAAATGCTTGTCAAAACGTTAGGAGCTGGATGTGTGGATGAATGAAGCACAAGTATGTTAAGCATGCACACTGTTTAAAGTTAGGCTACACGGTAAACTACAAGTAAACCAAAGTTAAATTTAGCCTTTTAGGGCTGGATAAAGTTGACCAAATGGATATAGGCTGTTAGGCGTGAATAAAGTAGGCTACTTTGTGGCTCCAACCCTTCCAACGTTAATGGGGACGAATGTTGACATTTGCCGTATTTTGCGTGAAAAACCCGGGAAATCTCCCTTATTTTCCTTGTTCAATGTTGACAGAGCTATGGAACGAAAGAGAACGTTATATGGCGACAGAAATCAACAATCAAACAAGCCACCACAATTTTTTGCTGTTTTCATTAATACAAAAGATGGGTGATCCTCCCTCCTAGACAAAAAAAAGTTAGGTGACCCTCCCCTTAACAAAGAATAAAAAGACATGACCCTCCCCTATTTTCCTCCGGTGACCCCGTTTATAAATAACGAACGGTCCCTTAGTTAATACAAGTAGCCATTGCAGTATTGTATCATATCACTCATCTCTCCTCAAGGGATGAAAAGGAACCATTATAGTTAGTTTATGCTAATTATGTGAGGATGTGGTGTTTTGTTGATATACTTGTTCATCAACATACATGTATGTACTTCCCATTGACTCACAGTCTTGTAAAGTCTTGTACAGTACAGTCTAGCTTGACTTTATGTAAACATTACATGTAGCTTGCAGAACCCAAAAGATAGCCCTTCAGGGAAAAGGCCTAGCAGTGATCAGAGAGCGGCAGCTACAGTCAGATGTCGTGTGGGTGGGTGTAAAATCTAGAGCAGTCAGTGGTCACTCTGGTCACTCAGTTCAGACTGATTATAGATAAATCATCATATATAGATGATTGTAGTTCATTTAGAGAAGTTTTTGTCAGAACATGGTAGCCTTTGCTGAAACACACAAATCCGACTGTTAGATCAATTAAATGACATAGCCTACTGACATAGGCCTTTATCACAGCAGCCCACAGGCAGCTGAAGCAGGGCTGTTCACTTCCTGTTGGCAGGCAAACCACAGGTGTTCCTAAAAACATTAACGAGGCCTCTGGTTGAAGTAACTGTGGCCGAATCTGACACTTAATTAGAAACAACTTTGCTCAGACAGAAACAGGGCTGTTCACTTCCTACTTCGGCTGCCATGATAAAGGCATATTGCAGTTTCTCAATGCCAACCTATTAAAATAATAATAGCTAGATGAAAATATGACTGCCGCTAAGTCCTGTACATTCTCTCCGCAAAAATAAATCACGCTTGTCAAGATTATAGATAAATCATCATATATAGATGATTGTAGTTCATTTAGAGAAGTTTTTGTCAGAACATATGGTAGCCTTTGCTGAAACACACAAATCCGACTGTTAGATCAATTAAATGACATAGCCTACTGACATAGGCCTTTATCACAGCAGCCCACAGGCAGCTGAAGCAGGGCTGTTCACTTCCTGTTGGCAGGCAAACCACAGGTGTTCCTAAAAACATTAACGAGGCCTCTGGTTGAAGTAACTGTGGCCGAATCTGACACTTAATTAGAAACAACTTTGCTCACACAGAAACAGGGCTGTTCACTTCCTACTTCGGCTGCCATGATAAAGGCCTATTGCAGTTTCTCAATGCCAACCTATTAAAATAATAATAACTAGATGAAAATATGACTGACTAAGTCCTGTACATTCTCTCCGCAAAAATAAATCACGCTTGTCAATTTGTCTCCATCTACTACTCGATCCCCTACTCTGCATGTGTGTGTTTGCTTTTGTCTATATATGTGTTTCTCTGTGTGTGAGTTTTCACTTGTGAGTGTGTGTGTGGGGAAATGGTGTAAAAGCGCTGCGTGTGTGTGTGTCTGTGCGCGTGTCTGCTTGCCTGCATTTGTGTGTACATATGGAGGCGTGAGGTGCCACCTTTACCCCTAATGTGCATAATGGACTGGATATTGGTTGCTGTTGTACACCTTTCTATCAAATTTGGATTATGCCATGATAAATGCTTATCTTCTAATCCAAATAAAG
>NW_025963025.1:0-7283 GCF_017589495.1 Alosa alosa
TTAGTTTCACATAAGGTCCTGGGTCAGGAAAAATGGCCGGATTTTGACACATTTCAAAATATGTCAGATATTGTCCAAGTATGTTTTACTTCCGTCTAGACATGTGAAATGCATGATCTGTAGCAAAACAAAGTGAAAAAACAAAATTGGTCTTTTTTTTGTGCGTACTTTTCGAATTTTCTTAGTTTTCATAAGGTCCTGGGTCAGGAAAAAATGTGATTTTGACACATTTCAAAATATGTCAGATGTTGATCCAATTATGTTTACTTCCGTCTAGACATGTGAAATGCATGATCTGTGGCAAACAAAGTGAAAAAAAAAATTAGTCTTATTTTTTTCATTACTTTTCAGATTTTCTTAGTTTTCACATAAGGTCGGGGTCAGGAAAAATGGCCGGATTTTGACACATTTCAAAATATGTCAGATATTGTCAAATTATGTTTTTACTTCACGTCTAGACATGTGAAGTACATGATCTTATTGGCAAACAAAAGTGAAAAACAAAATTGTCTTATTTTTTGTCATTACTTTTCAGATTTTCTTAGTTTTCACATAAGGTCGGGTCAGGAAAAATGTGGGATTTTGACACATTTCAAAATATGTCCAGATATTATCCAAATTATGTTTTACTTCGTCTAGAACATTGTGAAATGCATGATCTATGGCAAACAAAAGTGAAAAACAAAATTGGTCTTATTTTTTTCGTACTTTTTCAAAGATTTTTCTTGGATTTTTCACATAAGGTCGGGGTCAGGAAAAAAGCCCAGTTTTTGACACATTTCAAAATATGTCAGATATTGTCAAATTATGTTTTACTTCACGTCTAGACATGTGAAATGCATGATCTGTGCAGAACAAAAGTGAAAAAACAAGAAAATTGGTCTTATTTTTTAAAATTACTTTTTCAGATTTTCTTAGTTTTTCACATAAGTCCGGGGTCAGGAAAAAAAAAGGCGGATTTTGACACATTTCAAAATATGTCAGATATTGTCCAAATTATGTTTTTACTTCCGCGTCTAGACATGTGAAATGCATGATCTGTGGCAAAAAAAAGTGAAAAACAAAATTGGTCTTATTTTTTGTCATTACTTTTCAGATTTTCTTAGTTTTCACATAAGGTCGGGGGTCAGGAAAAATGGCAGTTTTGACACATTTCAAAATATGTCAGATATTGTCCAAATTATGTTTTTTTACTTCCGCGTCTAGACATGTGGAAATGCATGATCTGTGGCAAACAAAAGTGAAAAAATAAAATTGGTCTTATTTTTGTGCATTACTTTTCAGATTTTCTTAGTTTTCACATAAGGTCCTGGGTCAGGAAAAATGGCCAGTTTTGACACATTTCAAAATATGTCAGATATTGTCCAAATTATGTTTTTTACTTCCGCGTCTAGACATGTGAAATGCATGATCTGTGGCAAACAACAAAAGTGAAAAACAAAATTTGGTCTTATTTTTGTCGTACTTTTCAGATTTTCTTAGTTTTCACATAGGTCCTGGGTCAGGAAAAATGGCGGTTTTTGACACATTTCAAAATATGTCAGATATTGTCAAATTATGTTTTTTTACTTCCGTCTAGACATGTGAAATGCATGATCTGTGGCAAACAAAAGTGAAAAACAAAATTGGTCTTATTTTTTTTAGTACTTTTCAGATTTTCTTAGTTTTCACATAAGGTCGAGGTCAGGAAAAATGACGGATTTTGACACATTTCAAAATATGTCAGATATTGTCCAAATTATGTTTTTTTACTTCCGTCTAGACATGTGAAATGCATGATCTGTGGCAAACAAAAGTGAAAAACAAAATTGGTCTTATTTTTGTCATTACTTTTCAGATTTTCTTAGTTTTCACATAAGGTCGGGGTCAGGAAAAAAAATGTTTTGACACATTTCAAAATATGTCAGATATTGTCAAATTATGTTTTACTTCGTCTAGACATGTGAAATGCATGATCTGTGGCAAACAAAAAGTGAAAAACAAAATTGGTCTTATTTTTTGTCGTACTTTTCAGATTTTCTTAGTTTTCACATAAGGTCCAGGAAAAATGGGGGTCAGGAAAAATGGCCGGATTTTGACACATTTCAAAATATGTCAGATATTGTCCAAATTATGTTTTTACTTCCGTCTAGACATGTGAAATGCATGATCTGTGGCAAACAAAAGTGAAAAACAAAATTGGTCTTATTTTTGTCGTACTTTTCAGATTTTCTTAGTTTTCACATAAGGTCGGGGGTCAGGAAAAATGACAGATTTTGACACATTTCAAAATATGTCAGATATTGTCCAAATTATGTTTTACTTCACGTCTAGACATGTGAAATGCATGATCTGTGGCAAACAAAAGTGAAAAAAAAATTGGTCTTATTTTTTTGTCATTACTTTTCAGATTTTCTTAGTTTTTCACATAAGGTCGGGGGTCAGGAAAAAAAGACGGTTTTGACACATTTCAAAATATGTCAGATATTGTCCAAATTATGTTTTACTTCACGTCTAGACATGTGAAATGCATGATCTGTGGCAAACAAAAGTGAAAACAAAAATTGGTCTTATTTTTTGTGCCATTACTTTTCAGATTTTCTTAGTTTTTCACATAAGGTCGGGGTCAGGAAAAAAGGCCGGATTTTGACACATTTCAAAATATGTCAGATATTGTCCAAATTATGTTTTACTTCCGTCTAGACATGTGAAATGCATGATCTGTGGCAAACAAAAGTGAAAAAACAAATTGGTCTTATTTTTTGTCGTACTTTTCAGATTTTCTTGGATTTTCACATAAGGTCGGGGTCAGGAAAATGGCCAGTTTTGACACATTTCAAAATATGTCAGATATTATCCAAATTATGTTTTACTTCCGTCTAGACATGTGAAATGCATGATCTGTGGCAAACAAAAGTGAAAAACAAAATTGGTCTTATTTTTTTGTCATTACTTTTCAGATTTTCTTAGTTTTCACATAAGGTCGGGGTCAGGAAAAAAGACAGTTTTGACACATTTCAAAATATGTCAGATATTGTCCAAATTATGTTTTACTTCACGTCTAGACATGTGAAATGCATGATCTGTGGCAAACAAAAGTGAAAAAAAAATTGGTCTTATTTTTTGGACTACTTTTTCAGATTTTCTTAGTTTTCACATAAGGTCGGGGTCAGGAAAAAAAGGCAGATTTTGACACATTTCAAAATATGTCAGATATTGTCAAATTATGTTTTACTTCCGTCTAGACATGTGAAATGCATGATCTGTGGCAAACAAAAGTGAAAAACAAAATTGGTCTTATTTTTTTTGGTACTTTTCAGATTTTCTTAGATTTTTCACATAAGGTCGGGGTCAGGAAAAAATGGCAGATTTTGACACATTTCAAAATATGTCAGATATTGTCCAAATTATGTTTTAATTCACGTCTAGACATTTGAAATGCATGATCTGTGGCAAAAAAAGTGAAAACAAAATTGGTCTTATTTTTGTCAGGACTTTTCAGATTTTCTTAGTTTTCACATAAGGTCGGGGTCAGGAAAAAAGACGGATTTTTGACACATTTCAAAATATGTCAGATATTGTCCCAAATTATGTTTTACTTCCGTCTAGACATGTGAAATGCATGATCTGTGGCAAACAAAAGTGAAAAACAAAATTGGTCTTATTTTTGTCGTACTTTTCAGATTTTCTTAGTTTTCACATAAGGTCGGGGTCAGGAAAAATGGCCGGTTTTGACACATTTCAAAATATGTCAGATATTGTCCAAATTATGTTTTACTTCCGTCTAGACATGTGAAATGCATGATCTGTGGCAAACAAAAGTGAAAAACAAAATTGGTCTTATTTTTTTGTCGTACTTTTCAGATTTTCTTAGTTTTCACATAAGGTCTGGGTCAGGAAAAATGGCCAGATTTTGACACATTTCAAAATATGTCAGATATTGTCAAATTATGTTTTACTTCACGTCTAGACATGTGAAATGCATGATCTGTGGCAAACAAAAGTGAAAAAAAAATTGGTCTTATTTTTCGGACTTTTCAGATTTTCTTAGTTTTCACATAAGGTCCGGGGTCAGGAAAAAAAAGCGGATTTTGACACATTTCAAAATATGTCAGATATTGTCAAATTATGTTTTACTTCCCGTCTAGACATGTGAAATGCATGATCTGTGGCAAACAAAAAGTGAAAAACAAAATTGGTCTTATTTTTTGTCGTACTTTTCAGATTTTCTTAGTTTTCACATAAGGTCGGGGTCAGGAAAAAAAAAGCCGGATTTTGACACATTTCAAAATATGTCAGATATTGTCCAAATTATGTTTTACTTCGCGTCTAGACATGTGAAATGCATGATCTGTGGCAAAAAAAGTGAAAAAAAAATTGGTCTTATTTTTTTGTCGGACTTTTCAGATTTTCTTAGTTTTCACATAAGGTCGGGGTCAGGAAAAAGGCGGATTTTGACACATTTCAAAATATGTCAGATATTGTCCAAATTATGTTTTACTTCACGTCTAGACATGTGAAATGCATGATCTGTGGCAAACAAAAGTGAAAAAAAAAATTGGTCTTATTTTTTGTAGTACTTTTCAGATTTTCTTAGTTTTCACATAAGGTCTGGGTCAGGAAAAAAAGACGGTTTTTGACACATTTCAAAATATGTCAGATATTGTCAAATTATGTTTTACTTCCGTCTAGACATGTGAAATGCATGATCTGTGGCAAACAAAAGTGAAAAACAAAATTGGTCTTATTTTTTTAGTACTTTTCAGATTTTCTTAGTTTTCACATAAGGTCTGGGTCAGGAAAAAGACGGATTTTTGACACATTTCAAAATATGTCAGATATTGTCAAATTATGTTTTACTTCCGTCTAGACATGTGAAATGCATGATCTGTGGCAAACAAAAGTGAAAAACTAAAATTGGTCTTATTTTTTGTCATTACTTTTCAGATTTTCTTAGATTTTCACATAAGGTCGGGGTCAGGAAAAATGGCGGATTTTGACACATTTCAAAATATGTCAGATATTGTCAAATTATGTTTTACTTCCGTCTAGACATGTGAAATGCATGATCTGTGGCAAACAAAAGTGAAAAACAAAATTGGTCTTATTTTTTGTGGGACTTTTCAGATTTTCTTAGTTTTCACATAAGGTCGGGGTCAGGAAAAAAGGCGGATTTTGACACATTTCAAAATATGTCAGATATTAATCAAATTATGTTTTACTTCCGTCTAGACATGTGAAATGCATGATCTATGGCAAACAAAGTGAAAAACAAAATTGGTCTTATTTTTTGTAAAATTACTTTTCAGATTTTCTTAGTTTTCACATAAGGTCGGGGTCAGGAAAAAAAAGAGCGGGTTTTGACACATTTCAAAATATGTCAGATATTGTCAAATTATGTTTTACTTCACGTCTAGACATGTGAAATGCATGATCTGTGGCAAACAAAAGTGAAAAAAACAAAATTGGTCTTATTTTTTTGTGGGTACTTTTCAGATTTTCTTAGTTTTTCACATAAGGTCGGGTCAGGAAAAATGGCGGATTTTGACACATTTCAAAAAATATGTCAGATATTATTCCAAATTATGTTTTTACTTCCGCGTCTAGACATGTGAAATGCATGATCTGTGGCAAACAAAAGTGAAAAAACAAAATTGGTCTTATTTTTTGTCATTACTTTTTTCAGATTTTCTTAGTTTTCACATAAGGTCGGGGTCAGGAAAAATGGCCGTTTTGACACATTTCAAAATATGTCAGATATTGTCAAATTATGTTTTACTTCGTCTAGACATGTGAAATGCATGATCTGTGGCAAACAAAGTGAAAAACAAAATTGGTCTTATTTTTTATTAGTACTTTTCAGATTTTCTTAGTTTTCACATAAGGTCGGGGTCAGGAAAAATGGCGGATTTTGACACATTTCAAAAATATGTCCAGATATTGTCCAAATTATGTTTTACTTCACGTCTAGACATGTGAAATGCATGATCTGTGGCAAACAAAAGTGAAAAACAAAATTGGTCTTATTTTTTGTCGTATTTTCAGATTTTCTTAGTTTTCACATAAGGTCGGGTCAGGAAAAATGGCCAGTTTTGACACATTTCAAAATATGTCAGATATTGTCAAATTATGTTTTTACTTCCGCGTCTAGACATGTGAAATGCATGATCTGTGGCAAACAAAAGTGAAAAACAAAATTGGTCTTATTTTTGTCGTACTTTTCAGATTTTCTTAGTTTTTCACATAAGGTCGGGGTCAGGAAAAAAGTGGATTTTGACACATTTCAAAATATGTCGGAGATATTGTCAAATTATGTTTTTTACTTCACGTCTAGACATGTGAAATGCATGATCTGTGGCAAACAAAAGTGAAAAAACAAAAATTGGTCTTATTTTTTGGCCATTACTTTTCAGATTTTCTTAGTTTTCACATAAGGTCGAGGGTCAGGAAAAAGGCGGATTTTGACACATTTCAAAATATGTCAGATATTATCCAAATTATGTTTTACTTCCGTCTAGACATTTGAAATGCATGATCTGTGGCAAACAAAAGTGAAAAACAAAAATTGGTCTTATTTTTTGTCATTACTTTTCAGATTTTCTTAGTTTTCACATAAGGTCGGGGGAAAAATGGCAGTCAGGAAAAAAGGCGGATTTTGACACATTTCAAAATATGTCAGATATTGTCCAAATTATGTTTTACTTCCGTCTAGACATGTGAAATGCATGATCTGTGGCAAACAAAAAGTGAAAAACAAAAATTGGTCTTATTTTTTGTCATTACTTTTCAGATTTTCTTAGTTTTCACATAAGGTCGGGGTCAGGAAAAAGGCGGATTTTGACACATTTCAAAATATGTCAGATATTGTCAAATTATGTTTTACTTCACGTCTAGACATGTGAAATGCATGATCTGTGGCAAACAAAGTGAAAAACAAAATTGGTCTTATTTTTGTCGTACTTTTTCAGATTTTCTTAGTTTTCACATAAGGTCCGGGGTCAGGAAAAAGACGGATTTTGACAAATTTCAAAATATGTCAGATATTGTCCAAATTATGTTTTACTTCACGTCTAGACATGTGAAATGCATGATCTGTGGCAAACAAAAGTGAAAAAAAAATTTGGTCTTATTTTTGG
This sequence comes from Alosa alosa, assembly GCF_017589495.1. Classification (NCBI taxonomy): domain Eukaryota; kingdom Metazoa; phylum Chordata; class Actinopteri; order Clupeiformes; family Clupeidae; genus Alosa; species Alosa alosa. The sequence goes on from NW_025963025.1 coordinate 7,116, forward strand.
ACTTTTCAGATTTTCTTAGTTTTCACATAAGGTCCGGGGTCAAGGAAAAAAAGGCGGATTTTTTGACACATTTCAAAATATGTCAGATATTGTCCAAATTATTTTTAATTCACGTCTAGACATGTGGAAATGCATGATCTATAGCAAAAAAAGTGAAAAAAAAAATTG
>NW_025963026.1:0-7283 GCF_017589495.1 Alosa alosa
TTATTCCCGAGGAAGGAGATAAACGGTTTGAAACGCACAAGGTTTCCCTCTTCTGCCTCGCCCCAACGCTAGGTGCTAGAGGGATGGGACCAAGACGCAAGGCACCGCCTAGAGGCCCCTGACAACTGTTCCAAAAGTGGGATCTCTGAGACATCCACAAAAAACTGTGTAGGAAAACATAAAAAAAGTTGACCATTCCCATTTCAGAGGTGGACCTGTGGGTGGTAGCATGGAGCTACAAGTCTGAAATTCAAGTCAGACCTTCTGCACATGACCCAGATGGAGCGTGCAAAGTTTCATCTCTCTAGCTGTAACATAGAAAAGCAATGTGCCTGCAAAACTACTTTTTGGCGATTTAACATTTAGCCATTTTCAAATTTTTGGCCAAAAACACACATATGTTGGTCAGGTGAGTAAATATATAGCGTTGCTAGGGTACATATGGCGTTTACTATGCTAAATACCGTGGTTGCCATGGTAGTTACTGTGGTCATATTCTGGTGGTTGCTAGGTTGTTGCTAGGATAGGGGGTAATAGCCACAAGTGCACCGGGTGCAGTTGGTTTTGGCCACAAGTCGCGTGCAGCGTTGGTGTTAGACTGGCGGCACCCCATGTTTTCTGACGCTCGGATAATGGCGCCACCCCCGTCTCGCTGTGACCTTGCGTCGCGGAGATAGGCGGTTGGCTAGGGCCAGAATCGTATGTGAATCCGCAGCTAGCGTGACATGTTCATCACATATGACTCTTGACTTAGCGGGTTTTCACTCTTGGCCCCTTAGTGGCAGTATGGGAGAATGACAGTCTGTTACATTTTCCATCACATCACGACTCTTGACTTAGCGGGTTTTCACTCTTGGCCCCCTTAGTGGCAGTATGGGAGAATGACAGTCTGTTACATTTTCCATCACATACGACTCTTGACTTAGCGGGTTTTCACTCTTGGCCCCTTAGTGGCAGTATGGGAGAATGACAGTCTGTTACATTTTCCATCACATACGACTCTTGACTTAGCGGTTTTCACTCTTGGCCTTAGTGGCAGTATGGGAGAATGACAGTCTGTTACATTTTCCATCACATAACGACTCTTGACTTAGCGGGTTTTCACTCTTGGCCCCTTAGTGGCAGTATGGGAGAATGACAGTCTGTTACATTTTCCATCACATCACGACTCTTGACTTAGCTGGTTTTCACTCTTGGCCCCTTAGTGGCAGTATGGGAGAATGACAGTCTGTTACATTTTCCATCACATCGACTCTTGACTTAGCGGGTTTTCACTCTTGGCCCCTTAGTGGCAGTATGGGAGAATGACAGTCTGTTACATTTTTCCATCACATCGACTCTTGACTTAGCGGGTTTTCACTCTTGGCCCCTTAGTGGCAGTATGGGAGAATGACAGTCTGTTACATTTTCCATCACATACGACTCTTGACTTAGCGGGTTTTCACTCTTGGCCCCTTAGTGGCAGTATGGGAGAATGACAGTCTGTTACATTTTCCATCACATACGAGTCTTGAGTTAGCGCTTTTTCAGTCTTGGCCCCTTAGTGGCAGTATGGGAGAATGACAGTCTGTTACATGTTCATCACATATGACTCTTGAGTTAGCGCCTGGAGGTTTGCTAGGGCCGGAATCATATACGAACCCGTAGGTATACCATGGGTTTGAGATTTTTTCGGCTCTGCTTAAGGCTTTAACCCTTGCGAGATTAGCTTAAGTGGGGCACAGTGCACCAGTACTTATCGGTGCTTAAGCCTGGTTGTCCGTGGGGGGGGTGGTACCCAGAGGGGGTGTTTGCCACTTTGTGTTGCGGGCTTAGCATAGAGGGTGTTAGCTAGTTTGATTAGCGTGTTTAATTTGGGTTAAGTTTAGTGGAGTAGGACACAGGGTAATGCTCCAAGGCTCACACACACGCGCGCAGGGGACAGAGAGGAGTCTTTGGAGCCTCTGTGAGCAGCTGCAGCCTGTGTGAGAACATGCACTGTCTCCTAGGCCTCTCTGTGCCTCTCCAAGCGTCAGGGGTCAAACCAGAGGTCAAGCTGTAGCTAGTAGGCCTCTGACAAGGCCTCGGCCTAAGTTTGGGCCTCTGTGAGTAGCTGCAGCCCGTGTGAGCACAAGCACTCTTCCCCAAGCCTCTCCAAGCATCAGGGGTCAAGTCAGAGGTCAGCAGTAGCTAGTAGGCCTCTCACAAGGCCTCAGCCTAAGCTGGAGGATTGGGTTAGATTGTAAATTAATTTTGGGAGAACAGAGTCTAGGTTGTGCTAGCTGTGGAAAAGGGGATAGGGAAGAGGTTGGGCCTCTGTTCGTGTATTAATTGGGGTTAAGTTTAGATGTAGGATACAGGGTAATGCTCCCAGGCTCACACACTTGTGGCAGGGGACAGAGAGGAGTCTTTGGAGCCTCTGTGAGCAGCTGGGGCCTGTGGGTGGGTGTGTGTGTGTGTAGGGGTGCTGCAGTGGGTATAGCACAGCATCTAGGCCCAAGTTGGGGCCTCTCTGAGCAGCTGGAGCCTCTCTGAGCAACAGGCCCCTCTCTCTGTCCCTCTCTATCACCTGCGCGCGCGTGTGTGCGTGTGTGTGGCTGTGCTTGGTGGGGGGGGTCTAGCGCAGCTCTCTGTGTCTCTCCCTGCTCCCTAGGCCCAAGTTGAGCCCGTCTGAGCACAAGCACTCATCCCCAGGCCTCTCCCGGCCCGTCCGATCACAGTAGCTAGTAGGCCTCTCACAAGGCCTTAGCTTAAGCTAATGTGTGTGTGTTTGGGGGAGGGGGCTAGAGCTCAGGATTGGGTGAGATTCTAGATTAATTTTGACGCTCGGACATAACGCCGCCACCCCGTCTCGCTGTGACCTTTTGGCGGAGATGGGAGGCGGTTGGCTAGGGCCAGAATCGTATGTGAATCCGCAGCTAGCGTGACATGTTCATCACATACGACTCTTGACTTAGCGGGTTTTCACTCTTGGCCCCTTAGTGGCAGTATGGGAGAATGACAGTCTGTTACATTTTCCATCACATACGACTCTTGACTTAGCGGGTTTTCACTCTTGGCCCCTTAGTGGCAGTATGGGAGAATGACAGTCTGTTACATTTTCCATCACATACGACTCTTGACTTAGCGGGTTTTCACTCTTGGCCCCTTAGTGGCAGTATGGGAGAATGACAGTCTGTTACATTTTCCATCACATACGACTCTTGACTTAGCTGGTTTTTCACTCTTGGCCCCTTAGTGGCAGTATGGGAGAATGACAGTCTGTTACATTTTCCATCACCGACTCTTGACTTAGCGGGGTTTTCACTCTTGGCCCCTTAGTGGCAGTATGGGAGAATGACAGTCTGTTACATTTTCCATCACATACGAGTCTTGAGTTAGCGCTTTTTCAGTCTTGGCCCCTTAGTGGCAGTATGGGAGAATGACAGTCTGTTACATGTTCATCACATATGACTCTTGAGTTAAGCCTGGAGGTTTGCTAGGGCGGAATCATATCTGAACCCGTGGGTATACCATGGGTTTGAGATTTTCGACTCTGCTTAAGGCTTTAACCCTGCGAGATTAGCTTAAGTGGGGCACAGTGCACCAGTACTTATCGGTGCTTAAGCCTGGTTGTCCGTGGGGGTGGTACCCAGAGGGGGTGTTTGCCACTTTGTGTTGCGGGCTTAGCATAGAGGGTGTTAGCTAGTTTGATTAAGCGTGTTTAATTTGGGTTAAGTTTAGTGGAGTAGGACACAGGGGTAATGCTCCAAGGCTCACACACTGCACAAGAGGGGACAGAGAGGAGTCTTTGGAGCCTCTGTGAGCAGCTGCAGCCTGTGTGAGAACATGCACTGTCTCCTAGGCCTCTCTGTGCCTCTCCAAAGCGTCAGGGGTCAAACCAGAGGTCAAGCTGTAGCTAGTAGGCCTCTGACAAGGCCCTCGGCCTAAGTTTGGGCCTCTGTGAGTAGCTGCAGCCCGTGTGAGAGCACAAGCACTCTTCCCCAAGCCTCTCCAAGCATCAGGGGTCAAGTCAGAGGTCAGCAGTAGCTAGTAGGCCTCTCACAAGGCCTCAGCCTAAGCTGGAGGATTGGGTTAGATTGTAAATTAATTTTGGGAGAACAGAGTCTAGGTTGTGCTAGCTGTGGAAAAGGGGATAGGGAAGAGGTTGGGCCTCTGTTCGTGTATTAATTGGGGTTAAGTTTAGATGTAGGATACAGGGTAATGCTCCCAGGCTCACACACACGCGCGCAGGGGACAGAGAGGAGTCTTTGGAGCCTCTGTGAGCAGCTGGGGCCTGTGGGTGGGTGTGTGTGTGTGTAGGGGTGCTGCAGTGGGTATAGCACAGCATCTAGGCCCAAGTTGGGGCCTCTCTGAGCAGCTGGAGCCTCTCTGAGCAACAGGCCCCTCTCTCTGTCCCTCTCTATCACCTGCGCGCGCGTGTGTGCGTGTGTGTGGCTGTGCTTGGTGGGGGGGGTCTAGCGCAGCTCTCTGTGTCTCTCCCTGCTCCTAGGCCCAAGTTGAGCCCGTCTGAGCACAAGCACTCATCCCCAGGCCTCTCCCGGCCCGTCCGATCACAGTAGCTAGTAGGCCTCTCACAAGGCCTTAGCTTAAGCTAATGTGTGTGTGTTTGGGGGGGGGGGCGCTCAGGATTGGGTGAGATTCTAGATTAATTTTGACGCTCCGGACGCAACGCCGCCACCCCCGTCTCGCTGTGACCTTGCGTCGCGGAGATAGGGCGGTTGGCTAGGGGCCAGAATCATTATGTGAATCCGCAGCTAAGCGTGACATGTTCATCACATATGACTCTTGACTTAGCGGGTTTTCACTCTTGCCCCTTAGTGGCAGTATGGGAGAATGACAGTCTGTTACATTTTCCATCACATACGACTCTTGACTTAGCGGGTTTTCACTCTTGGCCCCTTAGTGGCAGTATGGGAGAATGACAGTCTGTTACATTTTCCATCACATACGACTCTTGACTTAGCGGGTTTTCACTCTTGGCCCCTTAGTGGCAGTATGGGAGAATGACAGTCTGTTACATTTTCCATCACATACGACTCTTGACTTAGCGGGTTTTCACTCTTGGCCCCTTAGTGGCAGTATGGGAGAATGACAGTCTGTTACATTTTTCCATCATATCGACTCTTGACTTAGCGGGTTTCACTCTTGGCCCCTTAGTGGCAGTATGGGAGAATGACAGTCTGTTACATTTTCCATCACATACGACTCTTGACTTAGCTGGTTTTCACTCTTGGCCCCTTAGTGGCAGTATGGGAGAATGACAGTCTGTTACATTTTCCATCACATACAGTCTTGAGTTAGCGCTTTTTTTCAGTCTTGGCCCCTTAGTGGCAGTATGGGAGAATGACAGTCTGTTACATGTTCATCACATATGACTCTTGAGTTAGCCTGGAGGTTTGCTAGGGCGAATCATATACTGAACCCGTAGGTATACCATGGGTTTGAGATTTTTTCGGCTCTGCTTAACCCTCTATACCCGTAGCGGCCGTCGGGCCGTTCTGTATTCTCCTGTAGCGGCCGCGGCCGGCCGCAATTCTTAAAGAGACATCTGCTACAGTATAACCTTCATACATGAAATAATACAGCGTTAGTGGATAAATAAACACCAGACTTTTATTTTGACACATAAATGGCTAGGTCGCTATTGACTTTTCTCCGGTATTTTGAGTTTAGCCTGTTGACTGACCCGGCTGAGGACTTCACGGTGCCTCTGGAGTTATGGCTTCTAACAAGCGTCAGCGTCTTTTCTCATTAGATGAGATGGTATTGATGTGCATCCACCATGTTTTGATGTAAGTGACGATCATATTGATGTAAGAAATTGACAAAATAAAAACATGAAAGTGTAATAAATTTAACGTTACCATCCTCCCGTTTGTCATGACTGACTTAGCTGCCTCTCTGGCATAAAAAATTGTATGGCTGTCACTGTGAAAGTCAGTTTGAGTTTAGCTAGCACCAGCAAAATATAGGCATAATTCAATGATGGGTCATGGCCTAATTAACAATAAAGTTTATGATAAACCCATGCCAGGTTTATTTGCAGTTATATCACATTAACATTACCCCTTTCTGGCATGTACAGTAAAGCTAACATTATCGTTATCCCACTTACAGATAGTTATTGCAAACTACTACTTATGTATGTCTCTCTAAATGAGTTTTGTTGACTAATAACCAAAGCGGGGAACCACCGTTGTGTTTTCTGCTTATGGATGTCAGGAAAATGTATTTGTATACAAGTAGGCCAATGTCTCGTCATCTTCATTGATTACAAAAAGCCTGCTAATTTGCTACCTTCACTGATGTAGCGTTAGCGTTAGTCTGAGACTTCGTAATGTTAGCACAGGATAGGTTGAAGGTTAGTGAACGAGTGCAACAGGTTCATTATCATCAACTGATCAAGTTTAGATAAATTATATAACATGATGTGCATATAAAACAAAAGCGTAAATCCATGTCAGGATTAACAGTCCCTGTTGTTGGTGACATGCTTATCAAATGAGTCCACGATTTCATGCGCTATGCTTCATGGCCTACGTTAGTTCATATCCTCATCATTTTTTTAGCTGTAAGGCTCACTGTCCAGCTAAATCCCAAATAAGTGCAAGATATGCCAGTCTATTTCAATGAAATCATTACTCATATAGTATCGTGTTTCCCAGCTTCTAATACAGAAATATGTGAACCATATTTATAACTTTTGTTAGTGAAAACTTTGAGACTGTAAGTGAGTAGGCCTATGGCTGTCTATAGGAAACATGAATATATAATTTTTAATGGATCATATATCATTTGAAAGAGCAATTTCTAATCTTTAAACTGAAAGAAACTTACAATTGACACTTTTCATTAGATTTTTAGTTATTCTTGGTTATTTAAAATGTTTCTCAAATTGCCCTTTTCTCTTAGAATTCCCAGGAATCTGAAGCATTGTTGTAGAATTCCACTGGGGTATAGAGGGTTAAGGCTTTAACCCTTGCGAGATTAGCTTAAGTGGGGCACAGTGCACCAGTACTTATCGGTGCTTAAGCCTGGTTGTCCGTGGGGGGTGGTACCCAGGGGGTGTTTGCCACTTTGTGTTCTTGGGCTTAGCATAGAGGGTGTTAGCTAGTTTGATTAGCGTGTTTAATTTGGGTTAAGTTTAGTGGAGTAGGATACAGGGTAATGCTCCCAGGCTCACACACACGCGCGCAGGGGACAGAGAGGAGTCTTTGGAGCCTCTGTGAGCAGCTGGGGCCTGTGGGTGGGTGTGTGTGTGTGTGTAGGGGTGCTGCAGTGGGTATAGCACAGCATCTAGG
>NW_025963027.1:0-7277 GCF_017589495.1 Alosa alosa
AAAAATTGGTCTGATTTTTTCCATTACTTTTCAGATTTTTTCAGTTTTCACATAAGGTCCGGAGTCAGGAAAAAAGACAGATTTTTGACAAATTTCAAAATCTGTCAGATATTGTCCAAATTGTTTTTTATTTCACTTCTAGCCATGTGAAATGCATAAACTATGGCAAAAAAAGTGAAAAAAAAATTGGTCTGATTTTTTCCGTACTTTTCAGATTTTCTTAGTTTTCACATAACGTCCGGGGTCAGGATAAGAGACAGATTTTTTAACAAATTTCAAAATCTGTCAGACATTGTCCAAATTGTTTTTTATTTCACTTCTAGCCATGTGAAATGCATGAACTATGGCAAAAAAAGTGAAAAAAAATTGGTCTGATTTTTTTCGTACTTTTCAGATTTTCTCAGTTTTCACATAAGGTCCGGAGTCAGGAAAAAAGACAGATTTTTGACAAATTTCAAAATCTGTCAATTATTGTCCAAATTACTTTTATTTCAGATCTAGACATGTGAAATGCATAAACTATGGAAAAAAAGTTAAAAAAAATTGGTCTGATTTTTTCCGTACTTTTCAGATTTTCTCAATTTTCACCGTCAGGACGAGAGACAGATTTTTTGGCAAATTTCAAAATCTGTCAGATATTGTCCAAATTATTTTTTATTTCATATCTCGACATGTGAAATGCATAAACTATGGCAAAAAAAGTGAAAAAAAAATTGGTCTGATTTTTTCCATTACTTTTTTCAGATTTTCTCAGTTTTCACATAAGGTCCGGGGTCAGGATAAGAGACAGATTTTTTAACAAATTTCAAAATCTGTCAGATATTGTCCAAATTATTTTTTATTTCACTTCTAGACTTGTGAAATGCATTAACTATGGCAAAAAAGTGAAAAAAATTGTTCTGATTTTTTTCGTACTTTTCAGATTTTTTCAGTTGTCACATAAGGTCCGGAGTCAGGAAAAAAGACAGATTTTTGACAAATTTCAAAATCTGTCAGTTATTGTCCAAATTACTTTTATTTCAGATCTAGACATGTGAAATGCATAAACTATGGAAAAAAAGTTAAAAAAAATTGGTCTGATTTTTTCCGTACTTTTCAGATTTTCTCAATTTTCACCGTCAGGACGAGAGACAGATTTTTTGGCAAATTTCAAAATCTGTCAGATATTGTCCAAATTATTTTTTATTTCATATCTCGACATGTGAAATGCATAAACTATGGCAAAAAAGTGAAAAAAAAATTGGTCTGATTTTTTCCGTACTTTTCAGATTTTCTCAGTTTTCACATAAGGTCCGGGGTCAGGATAAGAGACAGATTTTTTAACAAATTTCAAAATCTGTCAGATATTGTCCAAATTGTTTTTTATTTCACTTCTAGCCATGTGAAATACATAAACTATGGCAAAAAAAGTGAAAAAAAAATTGGTCTGATTTTTTCCGTACTTTTCAGATTTTCTTAGTTTTCACATAACGTCCGGGGTCAGGATAAGAGACAGATTTTTTAACAAATTTCAAAATCTGTCAGACATTGTCCAAATTGTTTTTTATTTCACTTCTAGCCATGTGAAATGCATGAACTATGGCAAAAAAAGTGAAAAAAAATTGGTCTGATTTTTTTCGTACTTTTCAGATTTTCTCAGTTTTCACATAAGGTCCGGAGTCAGGAAAAAAGACAGATTTTTGACAAATTTCAAAATCTGTCAATTATTGTCCAAATTACTTTTATTTCAGATCTAGACATGTGAAATGCATAAACTATGGAAAAAAGAAAAAAAAAAAAAATTGGTCTGATTTTTTCCGTACTTTTCAGATTTTCTCAATTTTCACCGTCAGGACGAGAGACAGATTTTTTGGCAAATTTCAAAATCTGTCAGATATTGTCCAAATTATTTTTTATTTCATATCTCGACATGTGAAATGCATAAACTATGGCAAAAAAAGTGAAAAAAAAATTGGTCTGATTTTTTCCGTACTTTTCAGATTTTCTCAGTTTTCACATAAGGTCCGGGGTCAGGATAAGAGACAGATTTTTTAACAAATTTCAAAATCTGTCAGATATTGTCCAAATTATTTTTTATTTCACTTCTAGACTTGTGAAATGCATTAACTATGGCAAAAAAGTGAAAAAAATTGTTCTGATTTTTTTCGTACTTTTCAGATTTTTTCAGTTGTCACATAAGGTCCGGAGTCAGGAAAAAAGACAGATTTTTGACAAATTTCAAAATCTGTCAGTTATTGTCCAAATTACTTTTATTTCAGATCTAGACATGTGAAATGCATAAACTATGGAAAAAAAGTTAAAAAAAATTGGTCTGATTTTTTCCGTACTTTTCAGATTTTCTCAATTTTCACCGTCAGGACGAGAGACAGATTTTTTGGCAAATTTCAAAATCTGTCAGATATTGTCCAAATTATTTTTTATTTCATATCTCGACATGTGAAATGCATAAACTATGGCAAAAAAAGTGAAAAAAAAATTGGTCTGATTTTTTCCGTACTTTTCAGATTTTCTCAGTTTTCACATAAGGTCCGGGGTCAGGATAAGAGACAGATTTTTTAACAAATTTCAAAATCTGTCAGATATTGTCCAAATTGTTTTTTATTTCACTTCTAGCCATGTGAAATGCATAAACTATGGCAAAAAAAGTGAAAAAAAAAATTGGTCTGATTTTTTTCCAGACTTTTCAGATTTTCTCAGTTTTCACATAAGGTCCGGGGTCAGGAAAAGAGACAGATTTTTTTTAACAAATTTCAAAATCTGTCAGACATTGTCCAAATTCCAAATTTTTTTATTTCACTTCTAGCCATGTGAAATGCATGAACTATGGCAAAAAGTGAAAAAAAAATTGGTCTGATTTTTTATTTTACTTTTCAGATTTTTTTTCTCAGTTTTCACATAAGGTCCGGAGTCAGGAAAAAGACAGATTTTTTGACAAATTTCAAAATCTGTCAATTATTGTCCAAATTATTTTTTATTTCAGATCTAGACATGTGAAATGCATAAACTATGGAAAAAAAGTTAAAAAAAATTGGTCTGATTTTTTCCGTACTTTTCAGATTTTCTCAATTTTCACCGTCAGGGAGGAAAGAGACAGATTTTTTGGCAAATTTCAAAATCTGTCAGATATTGTCCAAATTATTTTTTATTTCATATCTCGACATGTGAAATGCATAAACTATGGCAAAAAAAGTGAAAAAAAAATTGGTCTGATTTTTTCCGTACTTTTCAGATTTTCTCAGTTTTCACATAAGGTCCGGGGTCAGGATAAGAGACAGATTTTTTTAACAAATTTCAAAATCTGTCAGATATTGTCCAAATTGTCCAAATTTTTTTATTTCACTTCTAGACATGTGAAATGCATAAACTATGGTAAAAAAAAAAGTGAAAAAAAATTGGTTCTGATTTTTTCCGTACTTTTCAGATTTTTCAGTTTTCACATAAGGTCGGGGTCAGGATAAGAGACAGATTTTTTAACAAATTTCAAAATCTGTCAGATATTGTCCAAATTATTTTTTATTTCACTTCTAGCCATGTGAAATGCATGAACTATGGCAAAAAAAGTGAAAAAAAATTGGTCTGATTTTTTTCGTACTTTTCAGATTTTCTCAGTTTTCACATAAGGTCCGGAGTCAGGAAAAAAGACAGATTTTTGACAAATTTCAAAATCTGTCAATTATTGTCCAAATTATTTTTATTTCAGATCTAGACATGTGAAATGCATAAACTATGGAAAAAAAGTAAAAAAAAAAAAATTGGTCTGATTTTTTTCCGTACTTTTCAGATTTTCTCAGTTTTTCACATAAGGTCAGGAGGAAGAGACAGATTTTTGGCAAATTTCAAAATCTGTCAGATATTGTCCAAATTATTTTTTATTTCATATCTCGACATGTGAAATGCATAAACTATGGCAAAAAAAGTGAAAAAAAAATTGGTCTGATTTTTTCCGTACTTTTCAGATTTTCTCAGTTTTCACATAAGGTCCGGGGTCAGGATAAGAGACAGATTTTTTAACAAATTTCAAAATCTGTCAGATATTGTCCAAATTATTTTTTATTTCACTTCTAGACTTGTGAAATGCATTAACTATGGCAAAAAAAGTGAAAAAAAATTGTTCTGATTTTTTTCGTACTTTTCAGATTTTTTCAGTTGTCACATAAGGTCCGGAGTCAGGAAAAAAGACAGATTTTTGACAAATTTCAAAATCTGTCAATTATTGTCCAAATTATTTTTTATTTCAGATCTAGACATGTGAAATGCATAAACTACAAAAAAAAAGTTAAAAAAAAAAAAAAGTAAAAAAATTGGTCTGATTTTTTTTCAAATTGACTTTTCAGATTTTCTCAATTTTCACATAAGGTCCGTCAGGGAAGAGACAGATTTTTTTTAACAAATTTCAAAATCTGTCAGATATTGTCCAAATTATTTTTTTATTTCATATCTAGACATGTGAAATGCATAAACTATGGCAAAAAAAAAAAAAAAAAAAAATTGGTCTGATTTTTTCCGTACTTTTCAGATTTTCTCAGTTTTCACATAAGGTCCGGGGTCAGGATAAAGAGACAGATTTTTTAACAAATTTCAAAATCTGTCAGATATTGTCCAAATTATTTTTTTTATTTCACTTCTAGCCATGTGAAATGCATGAACTATGGCATGTGAAAAAAAAAAAAAAAAAAAAAAATTGGTCTGATTTTTTTCAGTACTTTTCAGATTTTTTCAGTTTTCACATAAGGTCGGAGTCAGGAAAAAAGACAGATTTTTGACAAATTTCAAAATCTGTCAATTATTGTCCAAATGTTTTTTTATTTCAGATCTAGACATGTGAAATGCATAAACTATGGAAAAAAAAAAAAAAAATTGGTCTGATTTTTTTCCGTACTTTTCAGATTTTCTCAATTTTCACCGTCAGGGTCAGGATAAGAGACAGATTTTTTGGCAAATTTCAAAATCTGTCAGATATTGTCCAAATTATTTTTTATTTCATATCTCGACATGTGAAATGCATAAACTATAAAAAAAAAAAAGTGAAAAAAAAATTGGTCTGATTTTTTTCATTACTTTTCAGATTTTCTCAGTTTTCACATAAGGTCCGGGGTCAGGAAAAAGAGACAGATTTTTTTTTAACAAATTTCAAAATCTGTCAGATATTGTCCAAATTATTTTTTTTTATTTCACTTCTAGACATGTGAAATGCATAAACTATTTAACAAAAAAGTGTCAAAAAAAAAATTGGTCTGATTTTTTCCGTACTTTTCAGATTTTTTCAGTTTTCACATAAGGTCCGGGAGGAAAAAGACAGATTTTTGACAAATTTCAAAATCTGTCAGACAGTCCAAATTACTTTTTTTCAGATCTAGACAAATTTCAAAAAATCTTAAAAGATATTGTCCAAATTACTTTTCAGATTTTTATTTCATATCTAGACATTTTTTGGCAAATTTCAAAATGCATCCAAAATTTTTTTATTTCATATCTCGAAAAAAGTGAAAAAAAATTGGTCTGATTTTTTTCCGTACTTTTCAGATTTTCTCAGTTTTCACATAAGGTCCGGGGTCAGGATAAGAGACAGATTTTTTAACAAATTTCAAAATCTGTCAGATATTGTCCAAATTATTTTTTTATTTCACTTCTAGACTTGTGAAATGCATTAACTATGGAAAAAAAAGTGAAAAAAAAATTGTTCTGATTTTTTTTTCGTACTTTTCAGATTTTTTCAGTTGTCACATAAGGTCCGGAGTCAGGAAAAAGACAGATTTTTGACAAATTTCAAAATCTGTCAATTATTGTCCAAATTACTTTTTATTTCAGATCTAGACATGTGAAATGCATAAACTATGGAAAAAAAAAGTGAAAAAAAAAAAAGTCAGTTTTCAAAAAAAAAAATTGGTCTGAATTTTTTTTTAGACATGAAATGCATAAACTATAAAAAAAAGTGAAAAAAACTTTTCAGATTTTCTCAATTTTCACCGTCAGGACGAGAGACAGATTTTTTGGCAAATTTCAAAATCTGTCAGATATTGTCCAAATTATTTTTTTATTTCATATCTCGACATGTGAAATGCATAAACTATGGAAAAAAAAAAAAAAAAAAAAATTGGTCTGATTTTTTTTCCGTACTTTTCAGATTTTCTCAGTTTTCACATAAGGTCCGGGGTCAGGATAAGAGACAGATTTTTTAACAAATTTCAAAATCTGTCAGATATTGTCCAAATTGTTTTTTATTTCACTTCTAGCCATGTGAAATACATAAACTATGGCAAAAAAAGTGAAAAAAAAATTGGTCTGATTTTTTCCGTACTTTTCAGATTTTCTTAGTTTTCACATAACGTCCGGGGTCAGGATAAGAGACAGATTTTTTAACAAATTTCAAAATCTGTCAGACATTGTCCAAATTGTTTTTTATTTCACTTCTAGCCATGTGAAATGCATGAACTATGGCAAAAAAAAAAAAAAAAAAATTGGTCTGATTTTTTCATTACTTTTCAGATTTTCTCAGTTTTCACATAAGGTCCGGAGTCAGGAAAAAAGACAGATTTTTGACAAATTTCAAAATCTGTCAATTATTGTCCAAATTACTTTTATTTCAGATCTAGACATGTGAAATGCATAAACTATGGAAAAAAAGTTAAAAAAAATTGGTCTGATTTTTTCCGTACTTTTCAGATTTTCTCAATTTTCACCGTCAGGACGAGAGACAGATTTTTTGGCAAATTTCAAAATCTGTCAGATATTGTCCAAATTATTTTTTATTTCATATCTCGACATGTGAAATGCATAAACTATGCAAAAAAAGTGAAAAAAAAATTGGTCTGATTTTTTCCGTACTTTTCAGATTTTCTCAGTTTTCACATAAGGTCCGGGGTCAGGATAAGAGACAGATTTTTTAACAAATTTCAAAATCTGTCAGATATTGTCCAAATTATTTTTTATTTCACTTCTAGACTTGTGAAATGCATTAACTATGGCAAAAAAAAAAAAAAAAATTGTTCTGATTTTTTTTTCGTACTTTTCAGATTTTTTTCAGTTGTCACATAAGGTCCGGAGTCAGGAAAAAAGACAGATTTTTGACAAATTTCAAAATCTGTCAGATATTGTCCAAATTACTTTTATTTCAGATCTAGACATGTGAAATGCATAAACTATGAAAAAAAAAAGTTAAAAAAAAATTGGTCTGATTTTTTCCGTACTTTTCAGATTTTCTCAATTTTCACCGTCAGGACGAGAGACAGATTTTTTGGCAAATTTCAAAATCTGTCAGATATTGTCCAAATTATTTT
>NW_025963028.1:0-25836 GCF_017589495.1 Alosa alosa
TTTTCCTGACCCCGACCTTATGTGAAAACTAAGAAAATCTGAAAAGTCCCAAAAAAAAATCAGACCAATTTTTTTTTCACTTTTTTTTGCCATAGATCATGCATTTCAAATGTCTAGACGTGAATTAAAAAAATAATTTGGACAATATCTGACATATTTTGAAATTTGTCAAAATCTGTCTTTTTTTTCCTGACCCCGACCTTATGTGAAAACTAAGAAAATCTGAAAAGTCCGAAAAAAAATCAGACCAATTTTTTTTTCACTTTTTTTTTTTGCCATAGATCATGCATTTCAAATGTCTAGACGTGAATAAAAAAATAATTTGGACAATATCTGACATATTTTGAAATTTGTCAAAATCTGACTTTTTTTTTCCTGACCCCGACCTTATGTGAAAACTAAGAAAATCTGAAAAGTCCCAAAAAAAAAAAATCAGACCAATTTTTTTTTCACTTTTTTTTTTTGCCATAGATCATGCATTTCAAATGTCTAGACGTGAATTAAAAAAATAATTTGGACAATATCTGACATATTTTGAAATTTGTCAAAATCTGACTTTTTTTCCTGACCCCGACCTTATGTGAAAACTAAGAAAATCTGAAAAGTCCTAAAAAAAATCAGACCAATTTTTTTTTCACTTTTTTTTGCCATAGATCATGCATTTCAAATGTCTAGACGGAATTAAAAAAAATAATTTGGACAATATCTGACATATTTTGAAATTTGTCAAAATCTGACTTTTTTTTTCCTGACCCCGACCTTATGTGAAAACTAAGAAAATCTGAAAAGTCGAAAAAAAAATCAGACCAATTTTTTTTTCACTTTTTTTTTGCCATAGATCATGCATTTCAAATGTCTAGACGCGGAATTAAAAAAAATAATTTGGACAATATCTGACATATTTTGAAATTTGTCAAAATCTGACTTTTTTTTCCTGACCCCGACCTTATGTGAAAACTAAGAAAATCTGAAAAGTCCCAAAAAAAATCAGACCAATTTTTTTTTTTTTTTTGCCATAGATCATGCATTTCAAATGTCTAGACGTGAATTAAAAAAATAATTTGGACAATATCTGACATATTTTGAAATTTGTCAAAATCTGACTTTTTTTTCCTGACCCCGACCTTATGTGAAAACTAAGAAAATCTGAAAAGTCCAAAAAAAAAAAATCAGACCAATTTTTTTTTTTCTTTTTTTTTTGCCATAGATCATGCATTTCAAATGTCTAGACGGAATTAAAAAAATAATTTGGACAATATCTGACATATTTTGAAATTTGTCAAAATCTGACTTTTTTTTTCCCTGACCCCGACCTTATGTGAAAACTAAGAAAATCTGAAAAGTCCTAAAAAAATCAGACCAATTTTTTTTCACTTTTTTTTTGCCATAGATCATGCATTTCAAATGTCTAGACGTGAATTAAAAAAAATAATTTGGACAATATCTGACATATTTTGAAATTTGTCAAAATCTGACTTTTTTTTCCTGACCCCGACCTTATGAAAAAACTAAGAAAATCTGAAAAGTCCTAAAAAAAAAAAAAAATCAGACCAATTTTTTTTTCACTTTTTTTTTGCCATAGATCATGCATTTCAAATGTCTAGACGGAATTAAAAAAAATAATTTGGACAATATCTGACATATTTTGAAATTTGTCAAAATCTGACTTTTTTTTCCTGACCCCGACCTTATGTGAAAACTAAGAAAATCTGAAAAGTCCTAAAAAAAATCAGACCAATTTTTTTTTTCTTTTTTTTTTGCCATAGATCATGCATTTCAAATGTCTAGACGTGAATAAAAAAAAAATAATTTGGACAATATCTGACATATTTTGAAATTTGTCAAAATCTGACTTTTTTTTCCTGACCCCGACCTTATGTGAAAACTAAGAAAATCTGAAAAGTCCGAAAAAAAAATCAGACCAATTTTTTTTCACTTTTTTTTTTGCCATAGATCATGCATTTCAAATGTCTAGACGGAATTAAAAAAAAAATAATTTGGACAATATCTGACATATTTTGAAATTTGTCAAAATCTGACTTTTTTTTCCTGACCCCGACCTTATGTGAAAACTAAGAAAATCTGAAAAGTCCTAAAAAAAAAATCAGACCAATTTTTTTTTCACTTTTTTTTTGCCATAGATCATGCATTTCAAATGTCTAGACGTGAATTAAAAAAATAATTTGGACAATATCTGACATATTTTGAAATTTGTCAAAATCTGACTTTTTTTTCCTGACCCCGACCTTATGTGAAAACTAAGAAAATCTGAAAAGTCCCGAAAAAAAATCAGACCAATTTTTTTTTTTTTTTTTTTGCCATAGATCATGCATTTCAAATGTCTAGACGTGAATTAAAAAAAATAATTTGGACAATATCTGACATATTTTGAAATTTGTCAAAATCTGACTTTTTTTTCCTGACCCCGACCTTATGTGAAAACTAAGAAAATCTGAAAAGTAAAAAAAAAATCAGACCAATTTTTTTTTTTTTTTTTTTTGCCATAGATCATGCATTTCAAATGTCTAGACGTGAATTAAAAAAATAATTTGGACAATATCTGACATATTTTGAAATTTGTCAAAATCTGACTTTTTTTTCCTGACCCCGACCTTATGTGAAAACTAAGAAAATCTGAAAAGTCCTAAAAAAAAAATCAGACCAATTTTTTTTTTTTTTTTTTTTTTGCCATAGATCATGCATTTCAAATGTCTAGACGTGAATTAAAAAAAATAATTTGGACAATATCTGACATATTTTGAAATTTGTCAAAATCTGTTTTTTTTTCCTGACCCCGACCTTATGTGAAAACTAAGAAAATCTGAAAAGTCCTAAAAAAAATCAGACCAATTTTTTTTTCACTTTTTTTTTGCCATAGATCATGCATTTCAAATGTCTAGACGTGAATTAAAAAAAATAATTTGGACAATATCTGACATATTTTGAAATTTGTCAAAATCTGACTTTTTTTTCCTGACCCCGACCTTATGTGAAAACTAAGAAAATCTGAAAAGTCTGAAAAAAAAAATCAGACCAATTTTTTTTTCACTTTTTTTTGCCATAGATCATGCATTTCAAATGTCTAGACGTGAATTAAAAAAATAATTTGGACAATATCTGACATATTTTGAAATTTGTCAAAATCTGACTTTTTTTTCCTGACCCCGACCTTATGTGAAAACTAAGAAAATCTGAAAAGTCCAAAAAAAATCAGACCAATTTTTTTTTTCAATTTTTTTTTTTTGCCATAGATCATGCATTTCAAATGTCTAGACGTGAATTAAAAAAATAATTTGGACAATATCTGACATATTTTGAAATTTGTCAAAATCTGACTTTTTTTTTCCTGACCCCGACCTTATGTGAAAACTAAGAAAATCTGAAAAGTCCTAAAAAAAATCAGACCAATTTGTTTTTCACTTTTTTTTTGCCATAGATCATGCATTTCAAATGTCTAGACGTGAATTAAAAAAAAAAATAATTTGGACAATATCTGACATATTTTGAAATTTGTCAAAATCTGACTTTTTTTCCTGACCCCGACCTTATGTGAAAACTAAGAAAATCTGAAAAGTCCTAAAAAAAAATCAGACCAATTTTTTTTTCACTTTTTTTTTGCCATAGATCATGCATTTCAAATGTCTAGACGACGGAATTAAAAAAAAATAATTTGGACAATATCTGACATATTTTGAAATTTGTCAAAATCTGACTTTTTTTTCCTGACCCCGACCTTATGTGAAAACTAAGAAAATCTGAAAAGTCGAAAAAAAAAATCAGACCAATTTTTTTTTCACTTTTTTTTTGCCATAGATCATGCATTTCAAATGTCTAGACGGAATTAAAAAAATAATTTGGACAATATCTGACATATTTTGAAATTTGTCAAAAAATCTGACTTTTTTTTCCTGACCCCGACCTTATGTGAAAACTAAGAAAATCTGAAAAGTCCAAAAAAAAATCAGACCAATTTTTTTTTCTTTTTTTTGCCATAGATCATGCATTTCAAATGTCTAGACGGAATTAAAAAAATAATTTGGACAATATCTGACATATTTTGAAATTTGTCAAAATCTGACTTTTTTTTCCTGACCCCGACCTTATGTGAAAACTAAGAAAATCTGAAAAGTCCTAAAAAAAAAAATCAGACCAATTTTTTTTTCACTTTTTTTTTGCCATAGATCATGCATTTCAAATGTCTAGACGTGAATAAAAAAAAAAAATAATTTGGACAATATCTGACATATTTTGAAATTTGTCAAAATCTGTTTTTTTTTTTTCCTGACCCCGACCTTATGTGAAAACTAAGAAAATCTGAAAAGTCCTAAAAAAAAAAAAATCAGACCAATTTTTTTTTTTTTTTTTTTTGCCATAGATCATGCATTTCAAATGTCTAGACGTGAATTAAAAAATAATTTGGACAATATCTGACATATTTTGAAATTTGTCAAAATCTGATTTTTTTTTCCTGACCCCGACCTTATGTGAAAACTAAGAAAATCTGAAAAGTCCTAAAAAAAAATCAGACCAATTTTTTTTTCTTTTTTTTTTTGCCATAGATCATCATTTTCAAATGTCTAGACGGAATAAAAAAAATAATTTGGACAATATCTGACATATTTTGAAATTTGTCAAAATCTGACTTTTTTTTTTCCTGACCCCGACCTTATGTGAAAACTAAGAAAATCTGAAAAGTCCTAAAAAAAAAATCAGACCAATTTTTTTTTCACTTTTTTTTTGCCATAGATCATGCATTTCAAATGTCTAGACGGAATTAAAAAAATAATTTGGACAATATCTGACATATTTTGAAATTTGTCAAAATCTGACTTTTTTTTCCTGACCCCGACCTTATGTGAAAACTAAGAAAATCTGAAAAGTCCTAAAAAAAAAAAATCAGACCAATTTTTTTTTTTTTTTTTTGCCATAGATCATGCATTTCAAATGTCTAGACGGAATTAGACGTGAAAAAAAAATAATTTGGACAATATCTGACATATTTTGAAATTTGTCAAAATCTGACTTTTTTTCCTGACCCCGACCTTATGTGAAAACTAAGAAAATCTGAAAAGTCCAAAAAAAAAATCAGACCAATTTGTTTTTCACTTTTTTTTGCCATAGATCATGCATTTCAAATGTCTAGACGTGAATTAAAAAAATAATTTGGACAATATCTGACATATTTTGAAATTTGTCAAAATCTGACTTTTTTTTCCTGACCCCGACCTTATGTGAAAACTAAGAAAATCTGAAAAGTCCCTAAAAAAAAATCAGACCAATTTTTTTTTTTTTTTTTTTGCCATAGATCATGCATTTCAAATGTCTAGACGTGAATTAAAAAAAAAATAATTTGGACAATATCTGACATATTTTGAAATTTGTCAAAATCTGACTTTTTTTTCCTGACCCCGACCTTATGTGAAAACTAAGAAAATCTGAAAAGTAAAAAAAAAAAATCAGACCAATTTTTTTTTCACTTTTTTTTGCCATAGATCATGCATTTCAAATGTCTAGACGGAATTAAAAAAAAATAATTTGGACAATATCTGACATATTTTGAAATTTGTCAAAATCTGACTTTTTTTTTTCCTGACCCCGACCTTATGTGAAAACTAAGAAAATCTGAAAAAAAGAAAAAAAAAATCAGACCAATTTGTTTTTCACTTTTTTTGCCATAGATCATGCATTTCAAATGTCTAGACGGAATTAAAAAAAAATAATTTGGACAATATCTGACATATTTTGAAATTTGTCAAAATCTGTTTTTTTTTTCCTGACCCCGACCTTATGTGAAAACTAAGAAAATCTGAAAAGTCTAAAAAAAAATCAGACCAATTTGTTTTTTTTTTTTTTGCCATAGATCATGCATTTCAAATGTCTAGACGGAATTAAAAAAAAATAATTTGGACAATATCTGACATATTTTGAAATTTGTCAAAATCTGACTTTTTTTCCTGACCCCGACCTTATGTGAAAACTAAGAAAATCTGAAAAGTCCTAAAAAAAATCAGACCAATTTTTTTTTTTTTTTTTTTTGCCATAGATCATGCATTTCAAATGTCTAGACGTGAATAAAAAAATAATTTGGACAATATCTGACATATTTTGAAATTTGTCAAAATCTGACTTTTTTTCCTGACCCCGACCTTATGTGAAAACTAAGAAAATCTGAAAAGTCCAAAAAAAAAAATCAGACCAATTTTTTTTTTTTTTTTTTTTGCCATAGATCATGCATTTCAAATGTCTAGACGGAATTAAAAAAAAATAATTTGGACAATATCTGACATATTTTGAAATTTGTCAAAATCTGACTTTTTTTCCTGACCCCGACCTTATGTGAAAACTAAGAAAATCTGAAAAGTCCTAAAAAAAAATCAGACCAATTTTTTTTTCTTTTTTTTTTGCCATAGATCATGCATTTCAAATGTCTAGACGTGAATTAAAAAAAAAAATAATTTGGACAATATCTGACATATTTTGAAATTTGTCAAAATCTGACTTTTTTTCCTGACCCCGACCTTATGTGAAAACTAAGAAAATCTGAAAAGTCAAAAAAAAAAAATCAGACCAATTTGTTTTTTTTTTTTTTTTTGCCATAGATCATGCATTTCAAATGTCTAGAGACGGAATTAAAAAAAAAATAATTTGGACAATATCTGACATATTTTGAAATTTGTCAAAATCTGACTTTTTTTCCTGACCCCGACCTTATGTGAAAACTAAGAAAATCTGAAAAGTCTAAAAAAAAAAATCAGACCAATTTTTTTTCACTTTTTTTTTTGCCATAGATCATGCATTTCAAATGTCTAGACGGAATTAAAAAAATAATTTGGACAATATCTGACATATTTTGAAATTTGTCAAAATCTGACTTTTTTTTCCCTGACCCCGACCTTATGTGAAAACTAAGAAAATCTGAAAAGTCCGAAAAAAAAATCAGACCAATTTTTTTTTCACTTTTTTTTTTGCCATAGATCATGCATTTCAAATGTCTAGACGGAATAAAAAAAAAAAATAATTTGGACAATATCTGACATATTTTGAAATTTGTCAAAATCTGACTTTTTTTTCCTGACCCCGACCTTATGTGAAAACTAAGAAAATCTGAAAAGTCCAAAAAAAAATCAGACCAATTTTTTTTTCACTTTTTTTTGCCATAGATCATGCATTTCAAATGTCTAGACGACGGAATTAAAAAAAAATAATTTGGACAATATCTGACATATTTTGAAATTTGTCAAAATCTGACTTTTTTTTTCCTGACCCCGACCTTATGTGAAAACTAAGAAAATCTGAAAAGTAAAAAAAAATCAGACCAATTTTTTTTTCACTTTTTTTTTTTGCCATAGATCATGCATTTCAAATGTCTAGACGTGGAAAAAAAAATAATTTGGACAATATCTGACATATTTTGAAATTTGTCAAAATCTGACTTTTTTTCCTGACCCCGACCTTATGTGAAAACTAAGAAAATCTGAAAAAAAAAAAAAAAAAAATCAGACCAATTTTTTTTTCACTTTTTTTGCCATAGATCATGCATTTCAAATGTCTAGACGGAATTAAAAAAAAATAATTTGGACAATATCTGACATATTTTGAAATTTGTCAAAATCTGACTTTTTTTCCTGACCCCGACCTTATGTGAAAACTAAGAAAATCTGAAAAGTCATGCATTTCAAAAAAAAAAAATCAGACCAATTTTTTTTTTTTTTTTTTTTTGCCATAGATCATGCATTTCAAATGTCTAGACGTGAATTAAAAAAAAATAATTTGGACAATATCTGACATATTTTGAAATTTGTCAAAATCTGACTTTTTTTTTCCTGACCCCCGACCTTATGTGAAAACTAAGAAAATCTGAAAAAAAAAAAAAAATCAGACCAATTTTTTTTCACTTTTTTTTGCCATAGATCATGCATTTCAAATGTCTAGACGGAATTAAAAAAATAATTTGGACAATATCTGACATATTTTGAAATTTGTCAAAATCTGACTTTTTTTCCTGACCCCGACCTTATGTGAAAACTAAGAAAATCTGAAAAGTCCTAAAAAAAAAATCAGACCAATTTGTTTTTCACTTTTTTTTGCCATAGATCATGCATTTCAAATGTCTAGACGGAATTAAAAAAAAATAATTTGGACAATATCTGACATATTTTGAAATTTGTCAAAATCTGACTTTTTTTTCCTGACCCCGACCTTATGTGAAAACTAAGAAAATCTGAAAAGTCCGAAAAAAAATCAGACCAATTTGTTTTTTTTTTTTTTTTTGCCATAGATCATGCATTTCAAATGTCTAGACGGAATTAAAAAAATAATTTGGACAATATCTGACATATTTTGAAATTTGTCAAAATCTGACTTTTTTTCCTGACCCCGACCTTATGTGAAAAACTAAGAAAATCTGAAAGTCTAAAAAAAAAAAAATCAGACCAATTTTTTTTTTTCACTTTTTTTGCCATAGATCATGCATTTCAAATGTCTAGACGGAATTAAAAAATAATTTGGACAATATCTGACATATTTTGAAATTTGTCAAAATCTGACTTTTTTTCCTGACCCCGACCTTATGTGAAAACTAAGAAAATCTGAAAAGTCCGAAAAAAAAAATCAGACCAATTTGTTTTTTTTTTTTTTTTGCCATAGATCATGCATTTCAAAATGTCTAGACGAATTAAAAAAAAATAATTTGGACAATATCTGACATATTTTGAAATTTGTCAAAATCTGACTTTTTTTCCTGACCCCGACCTTATGTGAAAACTAAGAAAATCTGAAAAAAGTAAAAAAAAAAAAAATCAGACCAATTTGTTTTTTTTTTTTTTTGCCATAGATCATGCATTTCAAATGTCTAGACGGAATTAAAAAATAATTTGGACAATATCTGACATATTTTGAAATTTGTCAAAATCTGTTTTTTTTTCCTGACCCCGACCTTATGTGAAAACTAAGAAAATCTGAAAGTCCGAAAAAAAAAAATCAGACCAATTTTTTTTTTTTTTTTTTTTGCCATAGATCATGCATTTCAAATGTCTAGACGGAATTAAAAAAAAATAATTTGGACAATATCTGACATATTTTGAAATTTGTCAAAATCTGACTTTTTTTCCTGACCCCGACCTTATGTGAAAACTAAGAAAATCTGAAAAGTCCTAAAAAAAAAAATCAGACCAATTTGTTTTTTTTTTTTTTTTTGCCATAGATCATGCATTTCAAATGTCTAGACGGAATTAAAAAAAAATAATTTGGACAATATCTGACATATTTTGAAATTTGTCAAAATCTGACTTTTTTTTCCTGACCCCGACCTTATGTGAAAACTAAGAAAATCTGAAAAGTCTAAAAAAAAATCAGACCAATTTTTTTTTTCACTTTTTTTTGCCATAGATCATGCATTTCAAATGTCTAGACGGAAAAAAAAATAATTTGGACAATATCTGACATATTTTGAAATTTGTCAAAATCTGACTTTTTTTCCTGACCCCGACCTTATGTGAAAACTAAGAAAATCTGAAAAAAAAAAAATCAGACCAATTTTTTTTTTCACTTTTTTTTGCCATAGATCATGCATTTCAAATGTCTAGACGGAATTAAAAAATAATTTGGACAATATCTGACATATTTTGAAATTTGTCAAAATCTGACTTTTTTTCCTGACCCCGACCTTATGTGAAAACTAAGAAAATCTGAAAAGTCCCAAAAAAAAAAAATCAGACCAATTTTTTTTTCTTTTTTTTTTTGCCATAGATCATGCATTTCAAATGTCTAGACGGAATAAAAAAAAAAATAATTTGGACAATATCTGACATATTTTGAAATTTGTCAAAATCTGACTTTTTTTCCTGACCCCGACCTTATGTGAAAACTAAGAAAATCTGAAAAGTCCTAAAAAAAAATCAGACCAATTTTTTTTTCACTTTTTTTTGCCATAGATCATGCATTTCAAATGTCTAGACGAATTAAAAAAAAAAAAATTTGGACAATATCTGACATATTTTGAAATTTGTCAAAATCTGACTTTTTTTCCTGACCCCGACCTTATGTGAAAACTAAGAAAATCTGAAAAGTCTGAAAAAAAAAAAAATCAGATTTTTTTTTTTTTTTTTTGCCATAGATCATGCATTTCAAATGTCTAGACGGAATTAAAAAAAAATAATTTGGACAATATCTGACATATTTTGAAATTTGTCAAAATCTGACTTTTTTTTCCTGACCCCGACCTTATGTGAAAACTAAGAAAATCTGAAAAGTCCTAAAAAAAAAATCAGACCAATTTGTTTTTCACTTTTTTTTGCCATAGATCATGCATTTCAAATGTCTAGACGGGAAAAAAAAATAATTTGGACAATATCTGACATATTTTGAAATTTGTCAAAATCTGACTTTTTTCCTGACCCCGACCTTATGTGAAAACTAAGAAAATCTGAAAAGTCCTGAAAACTAAGAAAAAAAAAAATCAGACCAATTTTTTTTTCTTTTTTTTTGCCATAGATCATGCATTTCAAATGTCTAGACGGAATTAAAAAAAAATAATTTGGACAATATCTGACATATTTTGAAATTTGTCAAAATCTGACTTTTTTTCCTGACCCCGACCTTATGTGAAAACTAAGAAAATCTGAAAAGTCCGAAAAAAAAAATCAGACCAATTTTTTTTTTCACTTTTTTTTTTTCGGGAATTTTTTTTGCCATAGATCATGCATTTCAAATGTCTAGACGCGGAATTAAAAAAAAATAATTTGGACAATATCTGACATATTTTGAAATTTGTCAAAATCTGACTTTTTTTCCTGACCCCCGACCTTATGTGAAAACTAAGAAAATCTGAAAAGTCCAAAAAAAAAAATCAGACCAATTTGTTTTTCACTTTTTTTTGCCATAGATCATGCATTTCAAATGTCTAGACGGAATTAAAAAAAATAATTTGGACAATATCTGACATATTTTGAAATTTGTCAAAATCTGACTTTTTTTTCCTGACCCCGACCTTATGTGAAAACTAAGAAAATCTGAAAAGTCTAAAAAAAAAATCAGACCAATTTTTTTTTTTTTTTTTTTTGCCATAGATCATGCATTTCAAATGTCTAGACGTGAATTAAAAAAAAAAATAATTTGGACAATATCTGACATATTTTGAAATTTGTCAAAATCTGTTTTTTTTCCTGACCCCGACCTTATGTGAAAACTAAGAAAATCTGAAAAGTCCAAAAAAAAAATCAGACCAATTTTTTTTTTTCACTTTTTTTGCCATAGATCATGCATTTCAAATGTCTAGACGGAAAAAAAAATAATTTGGACAATATCTGACATATTTTGAAATTTGTCAAAATCTGACTTTTTTTTCCTGACCCCCGACCTTATGTGAAAACTAAGAAAATCTGAAAAGTCCTAGACGGAAAAAAAAATCAGACCAATTTGTTTTTCACTTTTTTTGCCATAGATCATGCATTTCAAATGTCTAGACGGAATTAAAAAAAAATAATTTGGACAATATCTGACATATTTTGAAATTTGTCAAAATCTGACTTTTTTTTCCTGACCCCGACCTTATGTGAAAACTAAGAAAATCTGAAAAGTCTAAAAAAAAATCAGACCAATTTTTTTTTTCACTTTTTTTTGCCATAGATCATGCATTTCAAATGTCTAGACGGAATTAAAAAAAAATAATTTGGACAATATCTGACATATTTTGAAATTCAAAAAAATCTGACTTTTTTTCCTGACCCCGACCTTATGTGAAAACTAAGAAAATCTGAAAAGTCTAAAAAAAAAATCAGACCAATTTGTTTTTTCACTTTTTTTGCCATAGATCATGCATTTCAAATGTCTAGACGGAATTAAAAAAAAATAATTTGGACAATATCTGACATATTTTGAAATTTGTCAAAATCTGACTTTTTTTCCTGACCCCGACCTTATGTGAAAACTAAGAAAATCTGAAAAGTCCAAAAAAAAAATCAGACCAATTTTTTTTTTTTTTTTTTTTGCCATAGATCATGCATTTCAAATGTCTAGACGGAAAAAAAAATAATTTGGACAATATCTGACATATTTTGAAATTTGTCAAAATCTGACTTTTTTTCCTGACCCCGACCTTATGTGAAAACTAAGAAAATCTGAAAAGTCCGAAAAAAAATCAGACCAATTTTTTTTTTTTCACTTTTTTTTGCCATAGATCATGCATTTCAAATGTCTAGACGGAATTAAAAAAAAAAATAATTTGGACAATATCTGACATATTTTGAAATTTGTCAAAATCTGACTTTTTTCCTGACCCCGACCTTATGTGAAAACTAAGAAAATCTGAAAAGTCTAAAAAAAAAAAATCAGACCAATTTGTTTTTCACTTTTTTTGCCATAGATCATGCATTTCAAATGTCTAGACGGAATTAAAAAAAATAATTTGGACAATATCTGACATATTTTGAAATTTGTCAAAATCTGACTTTTTTTCCTGACCCCGACCTTATGTGAAAACTAAGAAAATCTGAAAAGTCCGAAAAAAAATCAGACCAATTTTTTTTTTTTTTTTTTTGCCATAGATCATGCATTTCAAATGTCTAGACGGAATTAAAAAAATAATTTGGACAATATCTGACATATTTTGAAATTTGTCAAAATCTGACTTTTTTTTTCCTGACCCCCGACCTTATGTGAAAACTAAGAAAATCTGAAAAGTCCAAAAAAAAAAATCAGACCAATTTGTTTTTCACTTTTTTTTGCCATAGATCATGCATTTCAAATGTCTAGACGGAATTAAAAAATAATTTGGACAATATCTGACATATTTTGAAATTTGTCAAAATCTGACTTTTTTTTCCTGACCCCGACCTTATGTGAAAACTAAGAAAATCTGAAAAAAGTAAAAAAAAATCAGACCAATTTTTTTTTCTTTTTTTTGCCATAGATCATGCATTTCAAATGTCTAGACGGAATTAAAAAAAAAATAATTTGGACAATATCTGACATATTTTGAAATTTGTCAAAATCTGACTTTTTTTCCTGACCCCGACCTTATGTGAAAACTAAGAAAATCTGAAAAGTGAAAAAAAAAAATCAGACCAATTTTTTTTTTTTTTTTTGCCATAGATCATGCATTTCAAATGTCTAGACGGAATTAAAAAAAAATAATTTGGACAATATCTGACATATTTTGAAATTCAAAAAAAAATCTGACTTTTTTTTCCTGACCCCGACCTTATGTGAAAACTAAGAAAATCTGAAAAGTCCTAAAAAAAAATCAGACCAATTTGTTTTTCACTTTTTTTTGCCATAGATCATGCATTTCAAATGTCTAGACGGAATTAAAAAATAATTTGGACAATATCTGACATATTTTGAAATTTGTCAAAATCTGACTTTTTTTTCCTGACCCCGACCTTATGTGAAAACTAAGAAAATCTGAAAAAAAAAAAAAAAATCAGACAATTTTTTTTTTCTTTTTTTTGCCATAGATCATGCATTTCAAATGTCTAGACGGAATTAAAAAAAAATAATTTGGACAATATCTGACATATTTTGAAATTTGTCAAAATCTGACTTTTTTTTTCCTGACCCCGACCTTATGTGAAAACTAAGAAAATCTGAAAAAAAAAAAAAAAAATCAGACCAATTTGTTTTTCACACTTTTTTTGCCATAGATCATGCATTTCAAATGTCTAGACGTGAATTAAAAAAATAATTTGGACAATATCTGACATATTTTGAAATTTCAAAAAATCTGACTTTTTTTCCTGACCCCGACCTTATGTGAAAACTAAGAAAATCTGAAAAGTAAAAAAAAAAAAATCAGACCAATTTGTTTTTTTTTTTTTTTTTTTGCCATAGATCATGCATTTCAAAATGTCTAGACGTGAATTAAAAAAAAAAATAATTTGGACAATATCTGACATATTTTGAAATTTGTCAAAATCTGACTTTTTTTTCCTGACCCCGACCTTATGTGAAAACTAAGAAAATCTGAAAAGAAAAAAAAAAAAAATCAGACCAATTTGTTTTTTTTTTTTTGCCATAGATCATGCATTTCAAATGTCTAGACGTGAATTAAAAAAAAATAATTTGGACAATATCTGACATATTTTGAAATTTGTCAAAATCTGACTTTTTTTCCTGACCCCGACCTTATGTGAAAACTAAGAAAATCTGAAAAGTCCTAAAAAAAAAAAATCAGACCAATTTGTTTTTCACTTTTTTTTGCCATAGATCATGCATTTCAAATGTCTAGACGTGAATTAAAAAAAAATAATTTGGACAATATCTGACATATTTTGAAATTTGTCAAAATCTGACTTTTTTTTCCTGACCCCGACCTTATGTGAAAACTAAGAAAATCTGAAAAGTAAAAAAAAAAATCAGACCAATTTGTTTTTTTTTTTTTTTTTTTGCCATAGATCATGCATTTCAAATGTCTAGACGGAATTAAAAAAAAATAATTTGGACAATATCTGACATATTTTGAAATTTGTCAAAATCTGACTTTTTTTTTTCCTGACCCCGACCTTATGTGAAAACTAAGAAAATCTGAAAACGGAAAAAAAAAAATCAGACCAATTTGTTTTTTTTTTTTTTTTTGCCATAGATCATGCATTTCAAATGTCTAGACGGAATAAAAAAAAAAATAATTTGGACAATATCTGACATATTTTGAAATTTGTCAAAATCTGACTTTTTTTCCTGACCCCGACCTTATGTGAAAACTAAGAAAATCTGAAAAGTAAAAAAAAAAAATCAGACCAATTTTTTTTTTTTTTTTTTTTTGCCATAGATCATGCATTTCAAATGTCTAGACGGAATAAAAAAAAAATAATTTGGACAATATCTGACATATTTTGAAATTTGTCAAAATCTGACTTTTTTTTCCTGACCCCGACCTTATGTGAAAACTAAGAAAATCTGAAAAGTCAAAAAAAAATCAGACCAATTTTTTTTCACTTTTTTTGCCATAGATCATGCATTTCAAATGTCTAGACGGAATTAAAAAAAAATAATTTGGACAATATCTGACATATTTTGAAATTTGTCAAAATCTGACTTTTTTCCTGACCCCGACCTTATGTGAAAACTAAGAAAATCTGAAAAGTAAAAAAAAAAAAATCAGACCAATTTGTTTTTTTTTTTTTTTTGCCATAGATCATGCATTTCAAATGTCTAGACGGAATTAAAAAAAAAAATAATTTGGACAATATCTGACATATTTTGAAATTTGTCAAAATCTGACTTTTTTTTCCTGACCCCGACCTTATGTGAAAACTAAGAAAATCTGAAAAGTCCAAAAAAAAAATCAGACCAATTTGTTTTTTTTTTTTTTTGCCATAGATCATGCATTTCAAATGTCTAGACGGAATTAAAAAAAAAATAATTTGGACAATATCTGACATATTTTGAAATTTGTCAAAATCTGACTTTTTTCCTGACCCCGACCTTATGTGAAAACTAAGAAAATCTGAAAAGTAAAAAAAAAATCAGACCAATTTTTTTTTCACTTTTTTTGCCATAGATCATGCATTTCAAATGTCTAGATTAAAAACGGAATTAAAAAATAATTTGGACAATATCTGACATATTTTGAAATTTGTCAAAATCTGACTTTTTTCCTGACCCCCGACCTTATGTGAAAACTAAGAAAATCTGAAAAGTCTGAAAAAAAAAAATCAGACCAATTTTTTTTCACTTTTTTTTGCCATAGATCATGCATTTCAAATATCTAGACGGAATTAAAAAATAATTTGGACAATATCTGACATATTTTGAAATTTGTCAAAATCTGACTTTTTTTCCTGACCCCGACCTTATGTGTGAAAACTAAGAAAATCTGAAAAGTCCTAAAAAAAAAATCAGACCAATTTTTTTTCACTTTTTTTTGCCATAGATCATGCATTTCAAATGTCTAGACGGAATTAAAAAAAAATAATTTGGACAATATCTGACATATTTTGAAATTTGTCAAAATCTGACTTTTTTTTCCTGACCCCGACCTTATGTGAAAACTAAGAAAATCTGAAAAGTAAAAAAAAAAAAAAAATCAGACCAATTTTTTTTCACTTTTTTTTGCCATAGATCATGCATTTCAAATGTCTAGACGGAATTAAAAAAATAATTTGGACAATATCTGACATATTTTGAAATTTGTCAAAATCTGACTTTTTTTCCTGACCCCGACCTTATGTGAAAACTAAGAAAATCTGAAAAGTCCTAAAAAAAAAAAATCAGACCAATTTGTTTTTCACTTTTTTTTTTTGCCATAGATCATGCATTTCAAATGTCTAGACGGAATTAAAAAAATAATTTGGACAATATCTGACATATTTTGAAATTTGTCAAAATCTTTTTTTTTTTTCCTGACCCCGACCTTATGTGAAAACTAAGAAAATCTGAAAAGTCCTAAAAAAAAAATCAGACCAATTTTTTTTTCACTTTTTTTTGCCATAGATCATGCATTTCAAATGTCTAGACGTGAATTAAAAAAAAATAATTTGGACAATATCTGACATATTTTGAAATTTGTCAAAATCTGACTTTTTTTTCCTGACCCCGACCTTATGTGAAAACTAAGAAAATCTGAAAAGTAAAAAAAAAAATCAGACCAATTTTTTTTTCAATTTTTTTTTGCCATAGATCATGCATTTCAAATGTCTAGACGGAATTAAAAAAAAATAATTTGGACAATATCTGACATATTTTGAAATTTGTCAAAATCTGACTTTTTTTCCTGCCCCCCGACCTTATGTGAAAACTAAGAAAATCTGAAAAGTCTAAAAAAAAAATCAGACCAATTTTTTTTTCACTTTTTTTGCCATAGATCATGCATTTCAAATGTCTAGACGGAATTAAAAAAAAAATAATTTGGACAATATCTGACATATTTTGAAATTTGTCAAAATCTGACTTTTTTTTCCTGACCCCGACCTTATGTGAAAAACTAAGAAAATCTGAAAAGTCCCAAAAAAATCAGACCAATTTTTTTTTCACTTTTTTTTGCCATAGATCATGCATTTCAAATGTCTAGACGGAATTAAAAAAATAATTTGGACAATATCTGACATATTTTGAAATTTGTCAAAATCTGACTTTTTTTCCTGACCCCGACCTTATGTGAAAACTAAGAAAATCTGAAAAAAGTCAAAAAAAAAATCAGACCAATTTTTTTTTTTTTTTTTTGCCATAGATCATGCATTTCAAATGTCTAGACGGAATTAAAAAAAAAAATAATTTGGACAATATCTGACATATTTTGAAATTTGTCAAAATCTGACTTTTTTTCCTGACCCCGACCTTATGTGAAAACTAAGAAAATCTGAAAAGTAAAAAAAAAAATCAGACCAATTTGTTTTTCACTTTTTTTTGCCATAGATCATGCATTTCAAATGTCTAGACGACGGAATAAAAAAAAAATAATTTGGACAATATCTGACATATTTTGAAATTTGTCAAAATCTGACTTTTTTTTCCTGACCCCGACCTTATGTGAAAACTAAGAAAATCTGAAAAGTCCTTATGAAAAAAAAAAATCAGACCAATTTGTTTTTCACTTTTTTTTTGCCATAGATCATGCATTTCAAATGTCTAGACGGAATTAAAAAAAAAATAATTTGGACAATATCTGACATATTTTGAAATTTGTCAAAATCTGACTTTTTTTCCTGACCCCGACCTTATGTGAAAACTAAGAAAATCTGAAAAAAGTCCGAAAAAAATCAGACCAATTTTTTTTTTTTTTTTTTGCCATAGATCATGCATTTCAAATGTCTAGACGGAATTAAAAAAAAATAATTTGGACAATATCTGACATATTTTGAAATTTGTCAAAATCTGACTTTTTTTTTCCTGACCCCGACCTTATGTGAAAACTAAGAAAATCTGAAAAGTAAAAAAAAAATCAGACCAATTTGTTTTTCACTTTTTTTTTTGCCATAGATCATGCATTTCAAATGTCTAGACGGAATTAAAAAAAAAAATAATTTGGACAATATCTGACATATTTTGAAATTTGTCAAAATCTGACTTTTTTCCTGACCCCGACCTTATGTGAAAACTAAGAAAATCTGAAAAGTCCGAAAAAAAAAATCAGACCAATTTGTTTTTTTTTTTTTTGCCATAGATCATGCATTTCAAATGTCTAGACGGAATTAAAAAAAAAAATAATTTGGACAATATCTGACATATTTTGAAATTTGTCAAAATCTGACTTTTTTTCCTGACCCCGACCTTATGTGAAAACTAAGAAAATCTGAAAAGTCCAAAAAAAAATCAGACCAATTTTTTTTTTCACTTTTTTTGCCATAGATCATGCATTTCAAATG
The DNA here is from genome assembly GCF_017589495.1 of Alosa alosa. NCBI lineage: Eukaryota > Metazoa > Chordata > Actinopteri > Clupeiformes > Clupeidae > Alosa > Alosa alosa. The sequence goes on from NW_025963028.1 coordinate 18,300, forward strand.
TCTAGAGACGGAATTAAAAAAAATAATTTGGACAATATCTGACATATTTTGAAATTTGTCAAAATCTGACTTTTTTTTTCCTGACCCCGACCTTATGTGAAAACTAAGAAAATCTGAAAAGTCCGAAAAAAAATCAGACAAATTTTTTTTTCACTTTTTTTTGCCATAGATCATGCATTTCAAATGTCTAGACGGAATTAAAAAAATAATTTGGACAATATCTGACATATTTTGAAATTTGTCAAAATCTGACTTTTTTTTTTCCTGACCCCCGACCTTATGTGAAAACTGAGAAAATCTGAAAAGTCCAAAAAAAAAAAATCAGACCAATTTTTTTTTCACTTTTTTTGCCATAGATCATGCATTTCAAATGTCTAGACGGAATTAAAAAATAATTTGGACAATATCTGACATATTTTGAAATTTGTCAAAATCTGACTTTTTTCCTGACCCCGACCTTATGTGAAAACTAAGAAAATCTGAAAAGTAAAAAAAAAAAAATCAGACCAATTTTTTTTTCACTTTTTTTTTTTTGCCATAGATCATGCATTTCAAATGTCTCTAGACGGAATTAAAAAATAATTTGGACAATATCTGACATATTTTGAAATTTGTCAAAATCTGACTTTTTTTCCTGACCCCGACCTTATGTGAAAACTAAGAAAATCTGAAAAGTCCAAAAAAAAAATCAGACCAATTTTTTTTTTTTTTTTTTGCCATAGATCATGCATTTCAAATGTCTAGACGGAATTAAAAAAAAAATAATTTGGACAATATCTGACATATTTTGAAATTTGTCAAAATCTGTTTTTTTCCTGACCCCGACCTTATGTGAAAACTAAGAAAATCTGAAAAGTCCGAAAAAAAAATCAGACCAATTTTTTTTTTTTCACTTTTTTTTGCCATAGATCATGCATTTCAAATGTCTAGACGGAATTAAAAAAAATAATTTGGACAATATCTGACATATTTTGAAATTTGTCAAAATCTGACTTTTTTTCCTGACCCCGACCTTATGTGAAAACTAAGAAAATCTGAAAAGTCCTAAAAAAAAAAATCAGACCAATTTGTTTTTCACTTTTTTTTGCCATAGATCATGCATTTCAAATGTCTAGACGTGAAAAAAAAAATAATTTGGACAATATCTGACATATTTTGAAATTTGTCAAAATCTGACTTTTTTTTCCTGACCCCCGACCTTATGTGAAAACTAAGAAAATCTGAAAAGTCCAAAAAAAAAATCAGACCAATTTTTTTTTTTTTTTTTGCCATAGATCATGCATTTCAAATGTCTAGACGGAATTAAAAAAATAATTTGGACAATATCTGACATATTTTGAAATTTGTCAAAATCTGACTTTTTTTCCTGACCCCGACCTTATGTGAAAACTAAGAAAATCTGAAAAGTCTAAAAAAAAAATCAGACCAATTTTTTTTCACTTTTTTTTGCCATAGATCATGCATTTCAAATGTCTAGACGGAATTAAAAAAAAAATTTGGACAATATCTGACATATTTTGAAATTTGTCAAAATCTGTTTTTTTCCTGACCCCGACCTTATGTGAAAACTAAGAAAATCTGAAAGTCCTAAAAAAAATCAGACCAATTTTTTTTCACTTTTTTTTGCCATAGATCATGCATTTCAAATGTCTAGACGGAATTAAAAAAATAATTTGGACAATATCTGACATATTTTGAAATTTGTCAAAATCTGACTTTTTTCCTGACCCCGACCTTATGTGAAAACTAAGAAAATCTGAAAAGTCTGAAAAAAAAATCAGACCAATTTTTTTTTCACTTTTTTTGCCATAGATCATGCATTTCAAATGTCTAGACGGAATTAAAAAAATAATTTGGACAATATCTGACATATTTTGAAATTTGTCAAAATCTGACTTTTTTTTTCCTGACCCCGACCTTATGTGAAAACTAAGAAAATCTGAAAAGTAAAAAAATCAGACCAATTTTTTTTCACTTTTTTTTGCCATAGATCATGCATTTCAAATGTCTAGACGGAAAAAAAAATAATTTGGACAATATCTGACATATTTTGAAATTTGTCAAAATCTGACTTTTTTTTCCTGACCCCGACCTTATGTGAAAACTAAGAAAATCTGAAAAGTAAAAAAAAAAATCAGACCAATTTGTTTTTCACTTTTTTTTGCCATAGATCATGCATTTCAAATGTCTAGACGGAATTAAAAAATAATTTGGACAATATCTGACATATTTTGAAATTTGTCAAAATCTGACTTTTTTTCCTGACCCCGACCTTATGTGAAAACTAAGAAAATCTGAAAAGTCTAAAAAAAAAATCAGACCAATTTTTTTTTTCACTTTTTTTTGCCATAGATCATGCATTTCAAATGTCTAGACGTGAATTAAAAAAAATAATTTGGACAATATCTGACATATTTTGAAATTTGTCAAAATCTGACTTTTTTTTCCTGACCCCGACCTTATGTGAAAACTAAGAAAATCTGAAAAGTCCTAAAAAAAAAATCAGACCAATTTTTTTTTTTTCACTTTTTTTGCCATAGATCATGCATTTCAAATGTCTAGACGAATTGAAATAAAAAATAATTTGGACAATATCTGACATATTTTGAAATTTGTCAAAATCTGACTTTTTTTCCTGACCCCGACCTTATGTGAAAACTAAGAAAATCTGAAAAGTCCTAAAAAAATCAGACCAATTTTTTTTTTTTCACTTTTTTTGCCATAGATCATGCATTTCAAATGTCTAGACGCGGAATAAAAAAAAATAATTTGGACAATATCTGACATATTTTGAAATTTGTCAAAATCTGACTTTTTTTTTCCTGACCCCGACCTTATGTGAAAACTAAGAAAATCTGAAAAGTCCAAAAAAAATCAGACCAATTTTTTTTCACTTTTTTTTGCCATAGATCATGCATTTCAAATGTCTAGACGGAATTAAAAAATAATTTGGACAATATCTGACATATTTTGAAATTTGTCAAAATCTGACTTTTTTTTCCTGACCCCGACCTTATGTGAAAACTAAGAAAATCTGAAAAGTCTAAAAAAAAAATCAGACCAATTTTTTTTCACTTTTTTTTGCCATAGATCATGCATTTCAAATGTCTAGACGGAATTAAAAAAAAATAATTTGGACAATATCTGACATATTTTGAAATTTCAAAAAAAATCTGACTTTTTTTCCTGACCCCGACCTTATGTGAAAACTAAGAAAATCTGAAAAGTCCAAAAAAAAAAATCAGACCAATTTTTTTTTTCACTTTTTTTGCCATAGATCATGCATTTCAAATGTCTAGAGACGGAATTAAAAAATAATTTGGACAATATCTGACATATTTTGAAATTTGTCAAAATCTGACTTTTTTTTCCTGACCCCGACCTTATGTGAAAACTAAGAAAATCTGAAAAGTCCTAAAAAATCAGACCAATTTGTTTCACTTTTTTTTGCCATAGATCATGCATTTCAAATGTCTAGACGCGGAATTAAAAAATAATTTGGACAATATCTGACATATTTTGAAATTTGTCAAAATCTGACTTTTTTTCCTGACCCCGACCTTATGTGAAAACTAAGAAAATCTGAAAAAGTGAAAAAAAAAATCAGACAATTTTTTTTTTTTCACTTTTTTTTTGCCATAGATCATGCATTTCAAATGTCTAGACGGAATAAAAAAAAAATAATTTGGACAATATCTGACATATTTTGAAATTTGTCAAAATCTGACTTTTTTTTCCTGACCCCGACCTTATGTGAAAACTAAGAAAATCTGAAAAGTCCAAAAAAAAAATCAGACCAATTTTTTTTTCACTTTTTTTTTGCCATAGATCATGCATTTCAAATGTCTAGACGGAATTAAAAAAAAATAATTTGGACAATATCTGACATATTTTGAAATTTGTCAAAATCTGACTTTTTTTCCTGACCCCGACCTTATGTGAAAACTAAGAAAATCTGAAAAGTCCCAAAAAAAATCAGACCAATTTTTTTTTTCTTTTTTTTTTGCCATAGATCATGCATTTCAAATGTCTAGACGTGAATTAAAAAATAATTTGGACAATATCTGACATATTTTGAAATTTGTCAAAATCTGACTTTTTTTCCTGACCCCGACCTTATGTGAAAACTAAGAAAATCTGAAAAGTCCAAAAAAAAAATCAGACCAATTTTTTTTTCACTTTTTTTTTTGCCATAGATCATGCATTTCAAATGTCTAGACGTGAATTAAAAAAAATAATTTGGACAATATCTGACATATTTTGAAATTTGTCAAAAAATCTGACTTTTTTTTCCTGACCCCGACCTTATGTGAAAACTAAGAAAATCTGAAAAGTCCGAAAAAAAAATCAGACCAATTTTTTTTCACTTTTTTTTGCCATAGATCATGCATTTCAAATGTCTAGACGGAATTAAAAAAATAATTTGGACAATATCTGACATATTTTGAAATTTGTCAAAATCTGACTTTTTTTTTCCTGACCCCGACCTTATGTGAAAACTAAGAAAATCTGAAAAGTCCGAAAAAAAATCAGACCAATTTTTTTTTTTTTTTTTTTTTGCCATAGATCATGCATTTCAAATGTCTAGACGGAATTAAAAAAATAATTTGGACAATATCTGACATATTTTGAAATTTGTCAAAATCTGACTTTTTTTTCCTGACCCCGACCTTATGTGAAAACTAAGAAAATCTGAAAAGTCAAAAAAAAAATCAGACCAATTTTTTTTTTTTTTTTTTTTGCCATAGATCATGCATTTCAAATGTCTAGACGGAATTAAAAAAAAATAATTTGGACAATATCTGACATATTTTGAAATTTGTCAAAATCTGACTTTTTTTTTCCTGACCCCGACCTTATGTGAAAACTAAGAAAATCTGAAAAGTCCTAAAAAAAAATCAGACCAATTTTTTTTTTTCTTTTTTTTTTGCCATAGATCATGCATTTCAAATGTCTAGACGGAATTAAAAAATAATTTGGACAATATCTGACATATTTTGAAATTTGTCAAAATCTGACTTTTTTTCCTGACCCCGACCTTATGTGAAAACTAAGAAAATCTGAAAAGTCCTAAAAAAAAATCAGACCAATTTTTTTTTTTTTTTTTTTTTGCCATAGATCATGCATTTCAAATGTCTAGACGGAATTAAAAAAAAATAATTTGGACAATATCTGACATATTTTGAAATTTGTCAAAATCTGACTTTTTTTTCCTGACCCCGACCTTATGTGAAAACTAAGAAAATCTGAAAAGTCCTAAAAAAAATCAGACCAATTTTTTTTTCACTTTTTTTGCCATAGATCATGCATTTCAAATGTCTAGACGTGAATTAAAAAAAATAATTTGGACAATATCTGACATATTTTGAAATTTGTCAAAATCTGACTTTTTTTTCCTGACCCCGACCTTATGTGAAAACTAAGAAAATCTGAAAAGTCCCAAAAAATCAGACCAATTTTTTTTTCACTTTTTTTTGCCATAGATCATGCATTTCAAATGTCTAGACGTGAATTAAAAAAAAATAATTTGGACAATATCTGACATATTTTGAAATTTGTCAAAATCTGACTTTTTTTCCTGACCCCGACCTTATGTGAAAACTAAGAAAATCTGAAAAGTCCTAAAAAAAAAATCAGACCAATTTTTTTTTTCACTTTTTTTGCCATAGATCATGCATTTCAAATGTCTAGACGCGGAATAAAAAAAAAAATAATTTGGACAATATCTGACATATTTTGAAATTTGTCAAAATCTGACTTTTTTTCCTGACCCCGACCTTATGTGAAAACTAAGAAAATCTGAAAAGTCCGAAAAAAAAATCAGACCAATTTGTTTTTTTTTCACTTTTTTTGCCATAGATCATGCATTTCAAATGTCTAGACGTGAATTAAAAAAAAAATAATTTGGACAATATCTGACATATTTTGAAATTTGTCAAAATCTGACTTTTTTTTCCTGACCCCGACCTTATGTGAAAACTAAGAAAATCTGAAAAGTCCTAAAAAAAAATCAGACCAATTTTTTTTTCACTTTTTTTTTGCCATAGATCATGCATTTCAAATGTCTAGACGGAATTAAAAAAAATAATTTGGACAATATCTGACATATTTTGAAATTTGTCAAAATCTGACTTTTTTTTCCTGACCCCGACCTTATGTGAAAACTAAGAAAATCTGAAAAGTCCTAAAAAAAAATCAGACCAATTTTTTTTCACTTTTTTTTGCCATAGATCATGCATTTCAAATGTCTAGACGTGAATTAAAAAAAATAATTTGGACAATATCTGACATATTTTGAAATTTGTCAAAATCTGACTTTTTTTCCTGACCCCGACCTTATGTGAAAAAACTAAGAAAATCTGAAAAGTAAAAAAAAAAAATCAGACCAATTTTTTTTTCACTTTTTTTTGCCATAGATCATGCATTTCAAATGTCTAGACGCGGAATTAAAAAAAAATAATTTGGACAATATCTGACATATTTTGAAATTTGTCAAAATCTGACTTTTTTTCCTGACCCCGACCTTATGTGAAAAACTAAGAAAATCTGAAAAGTCCTAAAAAAAATCAGACCAATTTTTTTTTTCACTTTTTTTTGCCATAGATCATGCATTTCAAATGTCTAGACGGAATAAAAAAAAAATAATTTGGACAATATCTGACATATTTTGAAATTTGTCAAAATCTGACTTTTTTCCTGACCCCGACCTTATGTGAAAACTAAGAAAATCTGAAAAGTCCTAAAAAAATCAGACCAATTTTTTTTTCACTTTTTTTTTGCCATAGATCATGCATTTCAAATGTCTAGACGTGAATTAAAAAAATAATTTGGACAATATCTGACATATTTTGAAATTTGTCAAAATCTGACTTTTTTTTCCTGACCCCGACCTTATGTGAAAACTAAGAAAATCTGAAAAGTCGAAAAAAAAATCAGACCAATTTTTTTTTCACTTTTTTTTGCCATAGATCATGCATTTCAAATGTCTAGACGGAATTAAAAAAAATAATTTGGACAATATCTGACATATTTTGAAATTTGTCAAAATCTGACTTTTTTTTCCTGACCCCGACCTTATGTGAAAACTAAGAAAATCTGAAAAGTCCAAAAAAAAATCAGACCAATTTTTTTTTTCACTTTTTTTTGCCATAGATCATGCATTTCAAATGTCTAGACGTGAATTAAAAAAATAATTTGGACAATATCTGACATATTTTGAAATTTGTCAAAATCTGACTTTTTTTCCTGACCCCGACCTTATGTGAAAACTAAGAAAATCTGAAAAGTCCAAAAAAAATCAGACCAATTTTTTTTTCACTTTTTTTTTTTGCCATAGATCATGCATTTCAAATGTCTAGACGTGAATTAAAAAAAAAATAATTTGGACAATATCTGACATATTTTGAAATTTGTCAAAATCTGACTTTTTTTTCCTGACCCCGACCTTATGTGAAAACTAAGAAAATCTGAAAAGTCCTAAAAAAAATCAGACCAATTTTTTTTCACTTTTTTTTGCCATAGATCATGCATTTCAAAT
>NW_025963029.1:0-7277 GCF_017589495.1 Alosa alosa
TCCTGGCAGACCCACACCGCCTGCACTGCCTCCCCCACAGTCTTCTTTGGTGTCCTAAGCCCCACACCTCCACCTGCAATTTACGCACTGGCTGGCCGGAAGGATAAAACCCCTGTCGTTGTGGAAACTCCCGGGGATAAAGACTCCCCGACGTCTGGATCCTCTCTGGAAGCGGACAAAGAACTGCCTCCCTCCGTCCACCACCAGAGCTTATTAACACATTTGAATCACTCCCTTCACCTCTAAACAATATGACCAAAAACCCGGAACATCTCCCTCCTCCACCCAAAGGATTGTACATATGCGTGCAGAACAGTGCATGACGATGGTAACAAAGAAGTCCCCTCACCTGGGTGCTCAGTCTTCCTCCGTTAAAACTCCCCAAAAATCAGTGCAGTCCTTTGAGTCACGAAAACTCAAATCAAAGCCAGTAAACAGTCCTGGAAACAAAACACTTTCTCCGCCGTAATCCCAAAACTTTCTCCAATGCTGTTACAAAACATAATCCAAATCGACCTTTTCCGTGTCTCTTCGTCCTGCTCCACCATAATCCATTACTGTGTTTCTTTAACCCAGCGGCTGATAATGACCCAAAATTCACTCCAGCACATCACTTTCTCCCTTGATCTTAGCCAAAGGCCCGGCGATACCCACACCAACTGCTGCGGGGTCAGCGGCCCCTCTAAGCGGCGCCCCAGCTCCACGTAGTTTACGGAGGCGGAGTTAACAAAACCGGACCGCGCCGCCGCCGCCATAAAGGCAAAACCACGGCGACTTTGGACGGGCGGTGCAGCTCATGAAGCAGAGCTTCCAAAATACCGTAAACTGGGGCAGTTCCCCTCCACTGAAATCTTTAGTAAAGGCGAAGATTTATGCGGGATGAAAACCAGGCGATGGCTGCCACAGGAGCCGCCCGGACGGAGCATGGTGGCGCGATTCGTGGACATGAGGGGTGACTCAAGAGGCGTTTAGCGGTGGCAACAAGGCGGCAGTTATCAACAACCCCTTTAAATTCGTAAAGGCGGGGAGAAAACACAAGGGCGAAAAGGGAGGTGGCGGTTGGCCAACACCGGCAGGACTCCTGCTGCTATGTCTGCTCTGCTAAGGAAGGAATATCACAGTCAGTCCAGTCGGTAGTCAGTCAGTCAGTCAATCCAGTCAGTCAGTCAGTCCAGTCAGTCAGTCAGTTCCACTGGGTTAGTTCTTTTCTTACAGTCAAAGGGATATGCACCGTTCCGGAGTCGCTTCACAATATGCCGGGTGATCGCATTCGCGCAGACCGGTGAACCGGCGCCCTCTTCCGTCTCCTGTTCCAAAATCAGATTAATATATGGTCACCGGGTAGGGGCCATTATCAGACTCAGTAAACTGATGAACATTTTTTTTTTTTTTCCATAATAATGTTTATTAACAAATCATAAATCATACACACATAAGTCAGACCAAGGGACCAAACAAAACCACACTTCAAACCCTGCCCACCCCCCACCAAACCCCAAAACCAAAACAAAAACACAACAAAAGCCGACCTTGCCTTTAAACATAAACAAGTACATACAGTATCGCCTGATTTACATGTTACAACACCTTTTTTTTTTTTTTTTTTTATTTTTTTTTTTTTTTTTTTTTTTTTTTTTTTTTTTTTTTTTTTTTCCAAACCCACCAGTCTTTATACAACACCCACATCGCAAACTCCTGCCCAATCCCCAAAATCCACCCCACCCCCCACCCTGGGCAATCCCCCCCACACCGCCCTCGTTTCCTCCACCCCATGAATCCCCCTAAATATCCTCACCTCCCTACCCACCCCTGCCAACCCAATCCCAAACACCCTCTCCGGCTCCAGTCTGGGCACCACCTTTCTCACACAGTCCCCCCTCCAGTCCCAGAGGGCCAGTTTGAAGGCTGATGGTCTGCTCCACACCACCAGCCTCTTCCTCGCCACCCCTGAGACCCTGCCCGTACAGAATTAGGTCCCGCGTGAGGGCCCTCCCCGTCCATCCTCCCCACCACCTCCTTACCCTCCTCCACACCCCTGCCGCCCCCCTGCATGACCACAAAGCATGGTCCACAGTTTCCTCCTCCCCACACCCGACAGGACACAGAGCTGTCCCCCCAACCCCCAACCTGTGCCGGCTCCCTCGGGCAGACCAGCTGCCAGGTTTTAGGTCCCTCCCCTCCCCTATCTCCTCGGCTGCTGCTGCCAGCGAAATCCACCCCAGGCGCCTGTCACCCTGGCTGGCTCCGCACCAAGCAAGGTGCAGCCCTAACCCGTCTCCCTGTACAGCTCCTATGCCTCAGGATCAGGTCCTCCGGAAGCCCGCGGCAGCCAGCCACAAACCGCAGCCCGCCGGCATAATGCTTGGCTGCTCCCAGGATTCGCGGCTTCGTAAGCCTCCAGCTGGCCGGACATGATGGTGACCCAAGTAGGTGCCGGGGAAACCTGGCCGTGTGGTGAGACTCCCCCCACATAACCACCCGCGCCTGAAGGCCTGAAACAAAGCTGCCAGTTTGACTGTGGACAGGGGTACCCCCCGACCCCCCTCCCCCACCTCCCGTCTCATATCAGCCCTGCTCACCAACTCTACCCCCCCCCCCACCGCAGTGATGCCTCCCTCTCAAGCATTATTCATGACAGCAATTTACACATAGGCCAGGTGGTTGAGGGCGTTGGCTGGGATGTCTGCCTTGGGGCCATCACCCTGCCTGACGGCGACAAACCCCTCTCCCTCCACATGCCCAACCCCTCGCCTTCACCGCCCGCCACCTTCTGGTCCAGTTAAACTTTGCATTCCCTCCCTTCAAAAATGCCCTAACACCCTCCCCCCTACCCTCGGCTCACCCCAAACCCCCATCCCCCCTCCTGCCCCATGACCCAAAAACTCACACTGGACTTCCCCCTATTTATCCTCGCCCCTGTAGCCCTTTCAAAACAACCCAAAATATACTTTACCCGCCTAAAACTATCTTCCGTTGTTAAAAAAAGCGACACATCATCGGCATAAGCTGCCACCTTCACACATCTGCCCGCTGCCCCCGGCAAATGCACCCCCCTCACCCCCTCATCGCTCCTAAGTCTGGCTACCAGAGGCTCAGATGTAAGGGGCGTAAACAGAGGGGAGGACACCTACCTCCGCCCCCCCTCTGCGCCACCAACCCCGTAAAGGAGCCATTAACAGAGAACCGACTCCCCGCTCCCTCGTATAATGCCCTCACCCTCCCGATAAACCCCGGCCCAAACCCCATGCGCCGCATGACCTTAAGCAAAAACCCGTGGCTGACTCTGTCGAACGCCTTCTCCTGGTCTAGACTTAGCAAGGCCAGGGGCAGACGTCGCTCCTCCACCCACTCCACCACATCCCGAGTCAAGACCAGGTTCAGACTACAGGATCTGCCCGGCACTTACCGCGTCTGGTCCTCCTCCACCACCCACTGCAGGACCGTCGTGGCCTGTGGGAGGACCAAGCCATCAGTTTGTAGTCTACATTCAACAAGGTGATGGGCCTCCAGTTCCCCACCTCCCTCCTATCCCCCTTCTTAAACAGCAGGGTAACCAGCCCCACCCTCATGGAGGCAGACAAGCTCTCCTGCTCCCAAAGCAGGGACACCAGCTCCACCACATCCTCCCCCACCATCCAGAACCCTATAAAACTCGCCCGTGGTCCATCACTCCCTGGAGCCTTACCGGCTTTCATGAAATTTCCGCCTCCCACCACCTCGGGCCTCACCGGCTGCTCCAGCCTGTCCTCTCCTCACTCTGCAAAGATCCTTGGCCTATCTCCCCAAGAACTCCCCAACCTCCCCCATCTCCCAGCGGCAAATCAAAGTAAACCCCCATAAAACCTCTCCACCACCCCTTCATTTCCTTCCAGCGTGGATCTCCCGCCCCCCTCCCACCCTCTCAAGGCCGTCCATCCGGGACCCTCTCCTGCCTCCTCCTCACTGACCTAAAAAATACCGGGATGGGCGCTCCTCCCTCTCCTCCACCTCGGCCTGCACCTCCGGCCCTTATCTGCTGGGGATAAAAGTCCTTGAGCCTGCTCCCTCCGTCCCTTGTCCACCTCCCAGCCCCCACTCCCCACCCCACAGGCACTGCAGCTCCCTCGGCGCCTGTACCCCCTCCCGAGCCTCCTGTTCCGCCTTCCCACCCAGCCCTTACAAAACCCCACCCTCCCCTTCACTTTATCCCACCAGGCGTGGGTGAGAATAAAGACCTTCACCGGTCAGCCATCTCCATATTCCCTCGGGAGGCCCATGAAAATCCCCGTCCCCAGCAGATCCCCCTGGACATGGCGTACACCTGCCTGACCCCCATCCCCGGGCTTAAGCCCGCCTCCGCCGCACGGTGATCCGTTGCTTCCATGTGGGCCTTTTGGCTAATCTGCTCCTCAAGGACAAAACACATGGTCTGACATCCTCCTCAGTTGCTCCCGAGTTCCTCCCCGGCCGTACCTGTGTGCGTCCCATGACTTGAGAATCCGGAGGCTGCTAGCTCTTCCTCCCATGCCCGTTTCGTCATCAGCATTAAAATCCCCCCCCTGCCACCACAGTCCTGTTGCTGGTCAGCAGCGGGTTGAACCAGTGAAAAGCCCCCTCTCCCCCAGCACTGGGTTTATATACGTTTATCAGCCTCAATTTTCACCCCCCCTCCACTGGCGGTCGTTGCTTGGCACCCCCGGGCACCACACACCGCGGTCTCACCTCCACCTCCATTGGTCAAATGCAATCCCCACCCCCATCTGGTAGATGGTTCCCGCTCCCCCCAGGATGGCAGCCCCCCAATCCTAAACAAAAGCCCATCCTCAACATCCTTCATGGCATTCCTGGAACACCCATCCACCCCATCACCAGGGGTGAAAAAAAAGGTCTTCTTTTCACCTTGCCATCTTAGTCCCAGTCGTTCGGTGGCAAACACAGTCCATCGTAACCATCATGAAAAGAAAACCCCACCCCCCCTACAAAACCCCACATCCCCAAACCCAGTCCATCACATAACACATCATCACCTTCATCTTCATTGTCCTACCTTATGAGGTCCCCCACCTTCAGTCCCCCTTCCCGGCAGCGGACGGCCGCGCGGAGGCACATTCCTCTTGATGTCCTGCATCGGGCTCTGGCTCCCCTGCCCGAGCTCTCCCTCTTCTCCCCCACTGGGACCCTCCAAAGCCCCCGCAAGGGACGACTGGTCGCCTCCCGACGAAGGAGAGGAAGGGAACAGCGAAGGAGACTGCCGCCCCCAGCCGTCCAGTATGTCAAAAACCTCCGCTGGTCCAGTAGCCTGCTTCCCCAGCCGTCCCCAGCAGTGGGGACAGGGTCAGGCCAGAGCAGCAAACCTGCTTTCGCGCCTCGGGCAGGAACACTTCACCGCCCTCGACCATCCTTCACTTTCATCGCCCAGCCGACTTCGTCGCTGCTTGCCGCCCTTTTACCGCCCGTAGCCTCGACATCCACGATGTCCACCCGGCAACACCCGACTCCAAACTCCCTCTCTGCCTCAGATCCTCTCTCGGCTGTGGCTCCTCCCGACCACCAGGGTGGCGCCCACCTCCAGAGGCCTGCCGGGACCGCTGCCCCCGTGGGAAGGCCCACACCTCCATGCATCTTGGCCTCGGCCTCCCCTGGCCTGCGGGCGACCTCCTCCACTCGGCAGCAGCCTCGCCTCGCCCGATGCGGAAGGGAAAGCAAAATCTGCCCGAGGAGGCAGCATGCGACCTCAGCCCCTCGTCGCGGCCACGACCTCCTCGTGACCTCTCAGCAGCTCCACGACCCCTCTCTCCGTCTGCCTCCGTCCGCCGTCAGCCACCACCCGAGCGGACCCCGACTCGCCATGTGCTCTCTTGCTAATGCTAGCACTAGCACATGGCCCCTGCCTCCCATTTGCTTCTCGCCAGCCTGGTCGCGCCATACGACACCACAGAAAGCTTTTTGGGTTGCAGGCCCTGGCTCTCCTTCCACCCCATCCCTCACAGGTTGGTCACTCCACCCTCCCCTCGAGGGCAAAGCTTCCGGAACAGATGGTCAGGCTGGCCATACAGGGCTACAGGTCTTGGCTGTGCGATCCTGATTCGTGGTCTGTAGACCCACACCGCTACACTGCCTCCCCACAGTCTTCCTTCGGTGTCCTGGCCCCCACACCTCCTGCAGTACACTGGCTGGCCGGAAAAGATAAAAACCCTGTCTGGTCCAATGGCGAGAAACTCCCGGGGATAAAGGCTCCCCGGCTGTCGCGGATCCTCTCTAGGCGGGACAAAAGAACTGCCTCCCCCGTCCACCACCCAAACTTATTAACACATTTTGAATCCTCCATACCTCTAAACAATAGCGACCCAAACCCAGGGTATCTCCCTCCTCACCCAAGGATTGTACATATGCGTACAAGGCCTCAGTGCATGGCCAAACAGTGGTAACAAAAGTCCCTCACCTGGGTGCTCAGTCTTCCTCGAACAAACTCCCCAAAAAAATCAATTTGGTCCTTTAAAATGCTCAAACTCAAATAAAAAAACCAACCAAACAGTCCGGAAACAAAACACTTTCTCTTACGTAATCCAAAACTTTCTCAATGCTGTGCAAACATAGCCGTCGACCTTTTCCGTGTCTCTTGTCCTGCTCCACCATAATCATTACTGTGTTCTTTAACCCTTGACTGATGACCCCAAGTCACTCAGCGCATCACTTTCTCCTTGATCTTGCCAAAAGGCGGCGTACCCCACAACTACGGGGGGGTCTGACCCCTCTAAGCGGCGCCCAGCGCTCCACATGTTCTGGGGAGGCGGGGCCAGCAAAAGCGGACCGCCGCGCCGCCGCCGCCATAAAACAAAAGCCTCGGCTTGACTTTGGACGAGCAGGGTGCAGCTCATGGCAGAGCTTCAAAATACGCCGTAAGCTTCCGGGGCAGTTCCCCATCCGGAAATCTTTATTAAAAAGCGAAAAGATTTATGCGAGATGAAGAAGAAACCAGTGATGACCACGGAAGCTGCCACCGTACGCCCGGAAGGCATGAAACGGCGCCGGTCGTGGACGAGGAGGTGACTCCAAAGCGTTGCGAAGTGGCAACAAGGCGGCGTTATCAACAGCCCAATTTAAAAAAAAAAAAAAAAAAAAGTAAAAGGCGGGGAAAAAACACAAAGGGGCGAAAAAGGGGAGGTGGCCTTGGTTGGCCTTACACCTGGCAAGGACTCCTGCTGTGTCTGCTCTGCTAAGGAGAATATCACAGTCAGTCAGTCAGTCAGTCAGTCAGTCAAAGTCAGTCAGTCAGTCAGTCAGTCAGTCAGTCAGTC
>NW_025963030.1:0-7275 GCF_017589495.1 Alosa alosa
AGGCTATGCCCATGCGCTTCTATACGTCTGATCATTTCTGGCACAAATGAATGGTAGACTATTAATGAACACATTGGCGGAAAAATAATAACATTTTCCAGATTGGAAATATTCCGCACTGGTAGCGTGATCAAAATAAAGATACGCAGCCTACAATTGTGGGCGTAGCAATCATACATCATTCAATGTCTATGCGTCTGCATAAGTGAAACTGAATTTAATCCTTAAAATGCAACACCTCCAGCAACTTTTCTGTTCAATCAGCATAACGTTGACATTATAGTCCACCAGTTTCCTCTGTCTGTCAACACCAGGCTCGTGTTTTGCTGAATGATATTACTCAGCAGATCACCTAGTAGATAACAGGAATTACAGTCTGCGAATTGTAGGTCAGAATGTAATGGGCCTGATGGTAAGCACAATTGCATTAACTTGAAACTATCTAGTCAAGTATAACCTAAAGCAAGCGACTAACTAGATTAAAATGCCACAGCCCATACTGATTTTCCTTTTAGAATATAGATATTAAGAGAATAAATCATTATGCAAATACTTTACTTTTAATACTTAAAGTACATTTAAAGCGGTGCTACTTTTACTGTCATGAGCTCTTCTCTCTCTGCCTGGTAACACTGTGCTGATTGAAGTCTGAAGTGACCTCAGCCTGTTATTCTCTGCTCTGCCTCACCCTGGTTTGCCACCACCAGCTGCACCATTCACCACTCATCATGCCTGTATATAAAGAAGCCTTGCTTTTGGTCACACTTATCAGATCGTCTGCAACCAACACCAGTTACCTGCCTGTTTTCCAAACGCCTCTGACTCTTTGCCTGTGATCCCCGGACCCTTCGACTACTCTGTATTCTCCAGCCCCATTAATCTTGACCACCCTTCGTCCTCTTCTGAATGCCGCCTAGTCCTTGGCTGTACTGCTACGTTTCAATTGCTGTTGTGTGTGTGTTTCCCCAGGACTTCCGGGATCCATCCCGCGTGCCTGCTGTTCATTGCTGGGGAACACACACTACTATGAGCTTGGAACTCCTGTACCCCGGAACCCTGAAGCCCCTTAACTGTATTAAATAACTTTTGAGCGTAGCGCTTTTGTGGTCTCGTCCTGTTTGGTGTGTCTGACGAGTACGATCTGGCCAAACATGGACCCAGCGCAGTCAGACAACATAAACCGGCAATTGAACACCCACCGCCATGCAGCGCCTGGAAGAGACGAAGTGGTAAGCCGCCTTTTCTTGACATTGCCTCCCTACTTCGAAACCCGGCTACCAACAGCTCCAGCGGATTCCAGCAACAACAGCAACAACGCAATGATCATTCAACTTCTCACCAACCTTTCTCCTCCTGCCACGGCCCAGCCCCAGCCAACCTGCTCTACCCATTGGCACGAGTCTCTGCCCAGTCCACTGCTGCCGTGGCTGCGGGCCCCAGAACAGGATCGGCAATCCAGGCGGTTCAGCGGGCTGGCAAATACAGGCGTTCCTGGCAGGCTGCGATGTCCAGTTGCCTGCAGCAGGACTTTTGCCACTGAAGGGGCGGTCCATTACGTGATCACTCACCTGTGGCCGAGCTGAGCTCTGAGGCAGCGGGTTGGCGTAAGACCCCAGCATGTGCAACCTTCAACCTATTACGCAGAGGAGATGCTCAAGGTATTGATTTGGAATCCACAACAGCCGAGGCATCTGGGACCCTGATAGTATTAAGCAAGGCAGAAGGACTGTTGCAGATGCTCCATTGACTTCGAACTGTAGGTCAGACTCCTGGAACATGGAAGCATTGGTGGTCTCTTCCTCCTGACCTGGCGGTTCCGCAAGGTGACTGGTTTCCCAATCCAACCCCTCTGGTGACCATTATCGTCGCATCGCGGGGTCAGGCGCCGTCGTGAGAGGCGTGAGATCCATCCACCAGCACACGGGTGTCCCAACCACCTTCTGTCACGCTTTACCACCATCATGGCCGGACCAGTCTGAGCGATGGGTCGGCGCGCCTCCCTAACCTGCCGGAAGCCAGCGGCAATACCTCAGCATTGCCTGTACTGTGGTGGCGGTGATGGTCATCAGTAAACCACCACCTGTCCAGCAAAGCGGGCTACCAGATGGGAGGAATCGGGGATGAGCTCAACCGAACGACTAAGCCCTCCATCAGCCGTGAAGCCCGCATCCAAGTCTGTGGCTACCTGTCTGGTTCACCCTGCAGCCTGGTGGACTCTGAAGCGAAGCAAACATTATTGACACACAGGACTTGCTTTCGTCAGCTGGGCTTGGAAAGCCATGTCGTATCCCTCTGTTTCGGCGGGCCCTGGGCCGGTCCGCGTAATTGGCACAGTTACCAGCATCACAGCCCCCATCTCAATGATGGTGTCAGGAGGCTCACCGAGAGCCATCCGCTTCCACCTGCTCAGCTCTCAGGCCAGCCCTAATCCTGGGCTACCCTTGGCTCCGTCTACAATCCCTCACCTCGATTGGGCCTCCAGAACTTTGTGAAAAAGTGGGGGAAATGCCTGCCACCCTGACCTGTTTGCGTGCTGCCTCGCTGCCCCGACTCAGTGCCCCCAGCACTGCCCGACATTTCTAATGTCCCTGAATCTTACCATGGCCTCTGAGGTGTTCAACAAGACCAAAGCCCATCTCTGCCCCACCGTCCGTGCGGCTGTGCCATTGATCTCCCTGGGACTGCACTCCCACCCAAAGGTCACCTCTACTCCTATCCCCTCCTGAAGAAAAACTATGGAGGTTACATCAGGGACTCTCTGGCAGCTGGACTCATCCGCCCGTCTTCCCCTCCTGCTGGTGCGGGTTCTTCTTTGTGGAAAAAGAAAAGATGGTTCTCTTAGCCCTGCATTGATTATCGAGGAGTCTGAATGATGTCACAGTGAAGAACGGGTACCCTCTGCCTTTACTCACCTCTGCTTTTGAGTTGCTCCAGGGATCCACTATTTTTTCACCAAACTGGACCTTAAGAAATGCTTACCACCTAGTCGAGGTAAAGGGAGGGTGGCGAGTGGAAGACTGCATTCAACACCCCACCCGGCCATTATGAGTACCTGGTAATGCCATTTTGGCCTCACCAAGCGCCCAGCCCGGTATTCCAAGCTGGTGAATGATGTGCTGCGGGACATGCTGAATAAATTCTTCCGTGTACCTGGGCGACATCTTAATTTCTCCAGAACTCTGTCGAACACACCCCGTCATGTCCAGCTGGTTAGCCGGCGGCTCCTGGAGAACTCTCTTTTTTGTCAAAGCGGAGAAATCACAGTTCCATGCTCAGACTGTGTCATTCCTGGGATACATCGTGGCTGAAGGCAATATCAGATGGACCCCATAAAGGTCGAGGCAGTTACCTCCTGGCCAGTTCGGGGAATAGAAAGAAGTTGCAGCAATTCCTCGGTTTTGCCAATTTCTACGCAATTCATCGAACTACAGCTCCGTCGCCCGCTCCCCTCACAGCTCTGACCAGCATCAAACACCTTTTTCTGGACCCCAGAGGCCAACACAGCCTTTCATACCCTCAAGGCCGGTTCACCACTGCCCCATCCTCCAGATGCGGTTCAGACCCGGCAGTTAGATTTCGAGGTGGATGCCTCGGGCATGGGGAGTCGGGGCCATACTCTCTCAACGGGCAGAGGGGGAGGACAACAAGTTGCACCCTGTGCATTTTTCTCTCGCCGGCTTTCACCTGCAGCGCCAATTATGATGTTGGAAACCGTGGGCTGTTGGCTGTCAAGCTTGCCCCTGGAGGTGGCGTCACTGGCTGGAGGGTCCACCGTTCGTTCCTGGTCTGGACCCGATCACAAAAACCTCCGAATACATCCGCAATGCCAAGCGTCTTAACCCCAGACAGTCCGCTGGGCCTTGTTTTCACCAGATTCAACTTCACCCTGTCATACGCCCAGGTTCACCGAACACAAGCGGGCGGCTCTCTCCCGTCCAGTTTCATAAGGATGGCGCCCCTTCCCAGGAACCTGCATAATTCTGCCCGATCCCTGCGTGCAGTAGCTGCCCTGACCTGGGATATCGAGGGAGGAGAAATTCAAGAGGCCCTCCGTGACCATCCCAGTCCCAGTGCATGCCCAGGCGGTGCGTCTCTTCGTCCCAGGGATTTTGAGGTCCCGGGTCATACAGTGGGGACACAACTCCGCCTTGCCTGCCACCGGGCTCCGCCCGCACCTACCCATCTCTCCTTGCCCAGCGCTTCTGGTGGTCTTCTTTGAGAAGGGATGTCGAGGTCGTCCGTGCCTGCCCACCTGCAATCAGAACAAGTCCTCCCTTTCGGCCCCGCTGGTTTACTCCAGCCCTTGCCTGTGCCCTACGACCCTGGTCCCCGTCTCCTTGGACTTTGTAACTGGCCTCCCACCATCAGGTGGGATGCCCGATCATTCTCACTGTGGTTGACGGTTCAGCAAGATGGCACCACTTCATTCCCCTCCCTAAACTGCCATCTGCCAGAGAGACTGCCCAGGCTGTTCTTGATCATGTCTTCCGTCTACGGGCTGCCCAGGGATGTTGTCTCTGACCCGAGGTCCGCCAATTCACCTCTACATTCTGGAAGGAGTTCTGCCGTCTTGTAGGGGCCACAGTGAGTCTCACCTCTGGGTTCCACCCCAGTCCAATGGTCAATCCGGCGGGCAAACCAGGAGCTGGAGAAGCTGCGGTGCATGGTTTCTCGCAAACCCCAGGCTTGGGCACAACAACTGATGTGGATGAGTATGCTCACAACTCCCTCACCTGCTCTGCCACTGGTATGTCACCTTTCCAGTGTGTGTATGGCTACCAGCCCCCTGTTCCCCAGCCAGGAAGGAGATGTGTCCTGCCCTGCGCCTATGCCGCCCGTTGCCCGTCATTGCCTGGTCTGGCTTCGTGCCCATCTACTCCAAGTCAGCTGTCAGCTATGCCACTGGGGCTAACCGCCGAAGATCGCCGGCACCGCCTACGTGTTGGCCAGAAGGTGTGGCTGTCAGCCAGGATCTCCCACTGCGGGTGGAATGTCGGCGTAAACTGGCACCTCGATTCCTCGGCCCGTTCCCTATCAGAGGGTCATCAGCCCAACCGCCCAGTCCGGCTCCAGTTGCCAACCTCCATGAGGGTGCACCCTACTTTCCATGTTTGAAAATCAAGCCGGCGCATGAAAGCCGCTGGTCCCGTGCGCTTCCTCCTCCCTCCTCCTGCGCCTTGTTGGCGGTGGGCTGGGTGTACACCGTTCGGCGCCTGCCGGTCCAGGCGGCGAGGTAGGGGCCTCAGTATCTCGTCGACTGGGAGGGCTATGGACCTGAGGAGAGAACCTGGGTGCCAGCCAGTCGGATTGTGGACGGACACTCATCGCCCGACTTCCACCGTCTGCATCACTGATCAACCTGCAATCCATGGGGGACGCCCCAGAGGGGTCCCTAACCGTCCTGCCCGCCCAGCTTCCTGTCCTGTGCCTGACCCTGACCCTGTCTCGGTACCTGTCCGTCTTCTGTCCCGCGACCCTCCAGCTCCCTCCGAGGGATGAGGATGTTCACTCGGACGCTCGGAGGAATTCTAGCCCTCCACCCGGCTCCCCTCCGCCCTCGGCGTGGTGTCACTCTTGGGGACTTCTGGGGCCGTCCCCTTAGGGGAGTTCTGTCATGAGCTCTCTCTCTCTGCCTGGTAACGCAGCTGATTGAAGTCTGATGACCTCCACCTGTTCCTGCTCTGCTCTGCCTCACCCTCGTTTACCTACCAGCTGCACTGCATTCACCACTCATCATGCCCTGTATATAAAGCCTTGCTTTTTCAGTCCACACTTGTCAGATCGTCTGCAACCAGCACCAGTTACCTGCCTGTTTTGGAAAACGCCTCCTGACTCTTTGCTGTGATCGGACCCGCTCGACTACTTCTGTGTTCTCAGCCCGGTAATCTTGACCTGCCTTCCGTCCCTCTTCTCTGAATACCGCCTAGTCCTTGACTGTACTGCTGCTTCGTTTCAATTGCTGTTGTGTGTGTGTGTGTTTCCCCAGGACTTCCCGGATCATCCAGCTCCTGCCATGGCTGTTAGGCTGCTGGGGGAACACACCGCGAGACTCTTGGAACTCCTGTACCCCCGGAACCCCTGGAAACCCCTTAACCCCCAACCCTAAAAAATAAACTTTTGAGCGTGGCTTTTGTGGTCCTCGTCCTGTTTGGTGTCTGACATTTACTTAAGTAGGGTTGTCATTTGTGGTACTTTTACTTTTACTAAAGTAAATATTTCTCTGTGTATTTGTACTTTTTACTTAAGTACTGAGTTTCAGTACTTCCTCCACCACTGGTCAATGCATCGTTACACTCGTTAGTGTTTCCCAAAACCATAGTAGCCTTGAGCGTTGTAACCACTATCGTAAAGTTGTGTAGTTACAACTACACCTCTCGACCTAATGGTAGAATGCTAGTAAACATAGTTCAGGGATCTTCATGTCATGTCAAAGACATCACTGGCGCCATTTATTTGTTTTGCAAATTAATAATTATAAATATATTTAGGTTTCTAATTGATATTTACACTTCTAACCACCATACATCCATATTTTAAAATGCCCAAGGCAGAAAATACATAAATTAAAAGTCAATTTGCAAACATGTACGCGTAAAGTAAGTCACACACTTGCAGATAATAAGGTGGTGCGCACTTTTTGTGAGTCAGCTGAATATGTAGCCTTTGATTTTCATGGAGGGGGTCGCTTAATTAGTTCACATAAACCAAGCCAAGAAGGCCGATTCACAGTTTGATAATATGATCTGCACAAAGATAAACTTAGGAAAACAACGATGTCAATATTGTTGTCAAAATCTTAACAGATTCGAACTCTTGGACAGGGACTGGTAACTGCTGTGCAGCGGCGGCTGTCATCTGCCGGCCTTAGCATAATCTTCACAGAAGTATGTGCAGGTGCCCGTTCACGTGCTACTAAAGCGTCATTAACCACCTTAGTCAGACTACTGAAGTTTGGAAACTATCATGGTCCAAACTTACAGTACTATGTAAAATCACGACAGTTTTGGGAAACAGTCGTAACTTATATGTTAGTTGGATTGAACAATGCATCCTGTTAGTAAAAGCTAACCTCCGTGGTTATGCGGGAAGCCACACCCCAGATCAGCTTGTAGGCCATTAGCAATCTGTTTATTTTTATTTTATGATATACACAGTAGATCATGCCACATTCTCACTTTCAATAGACAGATGCAATAGCCATTGGTCAAATATTGAGTATAAAGCAATTAAGATAGTACCCTATACAAAAGTACTTCATACTATCATAAAAATTTG
>NW_025963031.1:0-7257 GCF_017589495.1 Alosa alosa
GCGTAGCACTGTAGCACTTCAGAGTTGACCCACTAGGTAGAAGAGGAACTGCCTTGAGGGCATTGAGCTGACAGAAAGCTTGTATGACCCAACACACTTACAGGGTTTTATCCTATATCCTCCCTTCCTCTTTTCCTAACCCCTCCTTGTAGTTAATTTTGTGAAGCAAACGAGGAAGGAATGATAGGAGGATGGAGGAATGCAGGAGATACAGATATAAGAGATGAGATGACCTGCTCACTCACGCATCACTTTTAAAGGGATATTCCACCATTTGGGGAATTACACTACAATTTTCTAGGCTGATTTGACATGGAACTATACCCTCATTCCAGCGCAATAATAAAAAAAGACCATGGGCGCAGCAGCACAATGATATCATGCAGCACCTGAAAATAGTCCCCGTGGGCTAACTTCCAGCAACAAGGTTGAGCTGCAGCAGGCTTAATTGGTTATGACTTGATTATTATGGATGAATGAGTATTTTCAAAATAAGCCCGCGCGTTTTTTCTGTTGGTCTTATTACACTTTTTAACTTGAGAGGAGACAAGTTTTAAATAGGAAAATTACCGGAAACCTTAGTCACTTTTAAACGTGATGCTAGCAGATGAGATGCTAATGGTCTAATCCGATTCAAATATCTATGCTAGGCTGGAGCTAAAAGTCCTATCGCCAGACTCAGAGAAAGCCTGGATGAACTGGAGAAAGGTAAAAATTAAATTGTTTAACTCAAGGGGAGGTGGAAAATGAGTGCAATTCCCCAAATGGTGGAATATCCCTTTAAGAGATGTCAATTACTGATGATGCAGCGAATCACCTCTTAGGCTAGAATTAACAGACACGCAAATTGCAGAGAATGTGAACATATACCAAACCCTAAAAATGTCATATGACCACAATGCAATGCGTGAACAAAACAGGCATGAACTTGTTTTTGAAAAAAAAGTTTGCATGGGAGTTCATGATAATTCCAGCATGAGGTCTTTTCTTGGTCTATCTACTAGTTTATCGTCACAAATAAATCCCTATGAACTTGTTTGAAACCCAAAGTTGACAGATGTGGGGAGGGAACTTGACTTTGGCAGCTTGGACCAATGATCGCACAATTCCGACTGGCAGCTTCAGCGTAGGATCAGTGGTAGGACCTTACTTGAGTACATTTGCCACACTCAATTACTGTTATTAAGTCACTTTTTCTTTACTCTTCTTTACAATTTTGTTAAACCTTTTATCTACAGTACATTTCTAGGCCAAATATCTTACTTTTACTCCACTACATTTTGTGACAGCTGAAGTAGGCCTACAGCTGAAGTTCCTTTGGAAAAAGACTGTCCAAATCGAGCTACAGTAGGCTTTTAAAGAATGGTGCTGCCTAACATTTTATTTTTATATCCACTATTTACTGTACCTTGTTGACCCCTTTTCTGTCATGAGCTCTCTCTCTGCCTGGTAACACGCGCTGATTAAAGTCTGATGACCTCCACCTGTTCCTGCTCTGCTCTGCCTCACCCTCGTTTACCTACCAGCTGCACTGCATTCACCACTCATCATGCCGGTATATAAAGCCTTGCTTTTCAGTCCACACTTGTCAGATCGCCTGCAAACCCGCTTCCAGTTACCTGCCTGTCTTGGAAAACGACTCTGACTCTTTGCCTGTGAACCCAGACCCGGCTCGACTACTTCTTTGATCTCCAGCCCGGTAATCTTGACCTGCCTTCCGTCTCTCTTCTCTGAATACAGCCTAGCCCTTGACTGTACTGCTGCTTCGTTTCAATTGCTGTTGTGTGTGTGTTTCCCCAGGACTTCCCGGATCATCCAGCTCCTGCCATTGCTGCTGCTCGGCTATTGGGGAACACACACACGCATGAGCTCTTGGAACTCCTGAAACCCCTGTAACCCCCAACCCTTAAATAAACTTTCCTAACGTGGCCTTTTGTGGTCCTCGGCCCTGTTTGGTGTCTGACAGCACGATCTGACCAAACATGGACCCAGCGCGCGGTCGAAACCAGCATGGAAACCGACGAACCAGAACCACCCACCGCCATACAGCGCCTGGAAGAGACTGAGAGAGAGGCAAACCGCAACACTGCTGACACTGCCTCCTTACTTCAAGCTGCCTACCAACAGCTTCAGCAGTTCCAGCAGCAACAGCAACAACTTGCAATGATCATTCAACTTCTCACCAACCTTTCTCCCTCTGCCTGCTCCCACCGCCCCAGCCCCAGCCAGCCTGCTCACCGGCCCAGCACCGAAGTCTCCTGCCCAGTCCACTGCTGCCGTGGCTGCGGACCCCAGAACCCAGGATCGGCAACCCAGAGCGGTTCAGCGACCAACCCAGGTGCAGGCGTTCCTGGCGAGCTGCATGTCCAGTTTACCCTGCAACCCAGGACTTTTGCCACTGAAGGGGCGAGGGTGGGTTGCGTGATCACTCACCTGGCGGGGCGAGCTCGACTCTGGGGAACGGGCGAGTTCGAGCGCCAGACCCCAGCATGTGCAACCTTCAACCTATTCGCAGAGAAGATGCTCAAGGTATTCGATTTGGAATCCACCACAGCGAGGCATCTCGGACCCTGATGAGTATTCGCCAAGGCAGAAGGACTGTTGCGGATTACTCCATTGACTTCGAACTGTGGCAAGTCGGAGCTCCTGGAACATGGAAGCATTGGTGGATGCCTTCCTCCACAGCCTGGCGGACTACATAAAGGGCGAGCTGGTTTCCCATGATCAACCCCCACTCTTGATGAAGCCATTGCTCTGGCTGTCGCGCCGACCCGCAGGATCCAGGTCCGTCGTCGAGAGAGGGGGCCAGAGTCCATCCACCAGCACACGGAGTGTCCCAACTGCCCTTCTGTCGCACCTGCCACACCGTCTAGCCAGCCGGACCAGTCTTAACCGATGGAGATCGGCCGCGCCTCCTAACCCCCTGCAGAGCCAGCGACGCATCACCTCCAACTTATGCCTGTACTGTGGTGGTGATGGTCATCGAGTCGCTACCTGTCCAGCAAAGGCGGAGCTCACCAGATGTAGGAGGAATCGGATGAGCTCAATGAACATTCCGCCCTCCATCAGCCGTAAACCCCTCATCCAAGTCTGTCTTCACCTGTCTGATTCCACCCACACCCTGGCAGCCCTGGTGGACTCTGGGCAGAAGCAAACATTATTGACACAGGACTTGCTTTCGTCAGCTGGGCTTGAAGCCATGCTGTCCATCCTCCTGTTCCAGCCCGGGCCCTGGACGGTCACGTAATTGGCACAGTTACCAACATCACAGCCCCCATCTCAATGATGGTGTCAGGAAACCACCGAGAGACCATCCGCTTCCACCTGCTCAGCTCCCCAGGCCAACCCCTAATCCTGGGCTACCCTTGGCTCCGTCTCCACAATCCCTCACCTCAATTGGGCCTCGAACTGTGAAGAGTGGGGGAAATGCCTGCCACCTGACCTGTTTGCGTGCTGCCTCGCTGCCCTCCGGCTCAGTACCCCCAGCACTGCCCCGACATTTCTAATGTCTCTGAATGTTACCATGGCCTCGAGGAGGTGTTCAACAAGACCAAAAAGCCACATCTCTGCCCCCACACCGTCCATGCGACTGTGCTATTGATCTCCTCCCTGGGACTGCTCCACCCAAAGGTCACCTCTACTCACTATCCCTCCTGAAAGAAAAACTATGGAGGGATTACATCAGGGACTCCCTGGCAGCTGGACTCATCCGCCCGTCTTCCTCGCCAGCTGGTGCCGGGTTCTTCTTTGTGGGGAAAGATGGTTCTCTTAAGCCCCTGCATTGATTATCGAGGTCTGAATGATGTCACAGTGAAGAACCGGTACCCTCTGCCTTTACTCACCTCTGCTTTTGAGTTGCTCCAGGGATCCACTATTTTCACCAAACTGGACCTTAGAAATGCTTACCACCTAGTCGAGTAAAGGGAGGGTGGCGAGAGAGTGGAAGACTGCATTCAACACCCACACCGCCATTATGAGTACCTGGTAATGCCATTTGGCCTCCCCAGCTTCCCCAGCGGTATTCAGGGCTGGTGAATGATGTGCTGCGGACATGCTGAATAAATTGCCTGCGTGTACCTGGGCGACATCTTAATTTTCTCCAGAACTCTGTCGAAACACACTCGTCATGTCCAGCTGGTTCTTCAACGGCTCCTGGAGAACTCCCTCTATGTCAAAGCGGAGAATCACGAGTTCCACTCCAGACTGTGTCGTTCCTGGGATACATCGCCGCGCTGAAGGCAATATCCAGATGGACCCCCAAAAAGGTCAGTCCGGCAGTTACCTCCTGGCCAGTTCGAGGGGAATAGGAAGAAGTTGCAGCAATTCCCTCGGGTTTGCCAATTTCTACGGAGATTCATCCGAACTACAGCTCGTCGCGCTCCCCTCACAGCTCTGACCAGCATCAAACACCCCTTTTCCTGGACCCCAGAGGCCAACACAGCCTTTCATACCCTCAAGGCCCGGTTCACCACTGCCCCATCCTCCAGATGCGGATTCAGACCGGCAGTTCGTTGTCGAGGTGGATGCCTCAGGCGTGGGAGTCGGGGCCATACTCTCAACGGGCAGAGGAGGACAACAAGTTGCACCCTGTGCATTTTTTCTCTCGCCCGGCTTTCACCTGCAGAGCGCAATTATGATGTTGGAGACCGGGCGAGCTGTTGGCAGTCAAGCTTGCCCTGGAGGAGTGGGCGTCACTGGCTGGAGGGTCCACAGTTCGTTCCTGGTCTGGACCCGATCACAAAAACCTCGAATACATCCCAACGCCAAGCGTCTTAACCCAGACAGTCCCGCTGGGCCTTGTTTTTCACCAGATTCAACTTCACCCTGTCATACCGCCCAGGTTCTCGGAACACCAAGCGGGCGCTCTCTCCCGCCAGTTTTCATAAGGATGGCGCCCTTCCAGGAACCTGCATCAATTCTGCCCGACCCTGGGTCGTAGCTGCCCTGACCTGGGATATCGAGGAGGAAATTCAGGAGGCCCTCGTGACCATCCCAGTCCCAGTGCATGCCCAGGCGGTCGTCTCTTTGTCCCAGAGAATTTGAGGTCCCGGGTCATACAGTGGGGACACAACTCCGCCCTTGCCTGCCACCCGGGCTCCGCCCGCACCTGCCATCTCCTTGCCCAGCCTGGTGGTCTGCTTTGAGAAGGGATGTCCGAGAGTCGTCTGTGCCTGCCCCACCTGCAATCAGAACAAGTCCTCCACTTTCGGCCCCCGCTGGTTTACTCCAGCCCTTGCCTGTGCCCACACGACCCTGGTCCCACGTCTCCTTGGACTTTGTAACTGGCCTCCCACCATCAGGTGGGATGACGGTCATTCTCACTGTGGTTGACCGGTTCAGCAAGATGGCACACTTCATTCCCCTCCCTAAACTGCCATCTGCCAGAGAGACTGCCCAGGCTGTTCTTGATCATGTCTTCCGTCTACACGGGCTCCCCAGGGATGTTGTCTCTGACCGAGGTCCATAATACACCTCCACATTCTGGAAGGAGTTCTGCTGTCTTCTAGGGGCCACAGTGAGTCTCACCTCTGGGTTCCACCCCCAGTCCAATGGTCAATCCAGCGGGCAAACCAGGAGCTGGAGAAGGGCTGTGGTGCATGGTTTCTCGCAGAACCCCAGGCTTGGGCACAACAACTGGCGATGGATAGAGTATGCTCACAACTCCCTCACCTGCTCTGCCACTGGTATGTCACCTTTCCAGTGTGTGTATGGCCTACCAGCCCCCTGTTCCCCAGCCAGGAGGAGATGTGTCCTGCCCGTCTGCCCCCTCCCTATGCCCGCCCGTTGCCGCGTGCCTGGTCACAAGCCGTGCCACGCTACTCAAGTCAGCTGTCAGCTATGCCACTGGGGCTAACCGGCGAATCGCCCGGCACCCGCCACCGTGGTTGGCCGTGAAGGTGG
Organism: Alosa alosa; assembly: GCF_017589495.1. Taxonomy (NCBI): domain Eukaryota; kingdom Metazoa; phylum Chordata; class Actinopteri; order Clupeiformes; family Clupeidae; genus Alosa; species Alosa alosa. The sequence continues at coordinate 5,902 of NW_025963031.1, forward strand.
CTGTCAGCCAAGGATCTCCCACTGCGGGTGGAATCGTAAACTGGCACCTTGATTCCCTCGCCCGTTCCCTATCCAGAGGGTCATCAGCCCAACCGCAGTCGGCTCCAGTTGCCAACCTCCATGAGGGTGCACCCTACTTTCCATGTTTGAGAAAGTCAAGCCGACGATGAAAGCCGCTGGTCCCGATGCCGCTTCCTCCTCCCCCCTCCTCGCCTCATTGGCGGTGGGCTGGTGTACACCGTTCGGGACGCCTGCTTCGTCCAGGCGGCGAGGTAGGGGCCTCCAGTATCTCGCCGACTGGGAGGGCTATGGGCCTGAGGAGAGGAACCTGGGTGCCAGCCAGTGGATTGTGGACCCGGACACTCATCGGCCGACTTCCACCGTCTGCATCCTGATCAACCTGCAATCGTAGGGGCCGCCCCAGAGGGGTCCCCTAACCGGCCCCGGGCCTGACCCTGACCCTGTCCCCGGTACCTGTCCTGGCTTCTGTCCACGACCCTCCAGCTCCCTCCGAGGATGAGGATGTTCACGGACCGCCGAGGAATTCTAGCCCTCCACCCCCTCCCCTCGCCCTCCACGTGAGTGTCACTCTTGGGGACTTCTGGGGCCGTCCCTTAGGGGGTTCTGTCATGAGCTCTCTCTCTGCCTGGTAACACTGCTGATTAACCTGTTGTGCATCATTTGTTCCGTAACCGACACAAATCACTTCGTTCAATCACTAATCTCAATGTAAAGTCAATGCGTAGCCGAGTCATTGTGCTAGCTACATAGTCATGGCATACACCATTGGAAAGCTCAGAGCCTCAGGATTCATTTTGAGACCCGTGTCGACTGAATGAAACCCATCCCGAATGGCTAAAACCTACAACTTGTATCACTAGTCCGTTACTGAAATGCCCCCACCACCACGCGTGTTCCCTCACCTTTACAGCCTTTGTGTACATCCCGGCTTCATACTACTCCAACATGCTTGGTCTCATACTGTTCATAAGAGTTGTGAGAACGGAATATCCACCGTGTTTTGTCGATATTACGTTGCATAAGATGCATAATTCCACCCAAACAGTACCGTTTTGTTGCTAAAAAACAAACGATAACTTTTTTTCTGACAGAAACCACATATTTCGTATACTTATCCTATGTATCACCGGATTCACACCACTCAGCTTGTTCAGGAAGTTCTCCTGAGTACGTAGACACCAGTGACAACTTTGTGTGACGCATCGTTGTCGAGAAACATGTGTTAGAAGCATGATAGCCATGCGAGCTGCCTAATGGACAAGTTAGCTTTGATTGACAATAGCTCTGGCCTATGACAAGCTACGGGGATGGTTCAAAGATAGTCTCGTAGCCAAT
>NW_025963032.1:0-7252 GCF_017589495.1 Alosa alosa
ATTTAACGTTGGGCCAACGTCAGAATGCTACCTGGGTGTGTTCGCCTAGCTTTCCTATGGAAACATTACATGTAGCCCTAGCTAACGTTACAAGTCTAGGCTACAATTAGCGTTAAGACCATACACCTTGTAGCACATTGGTTTACTCTATTGCATTACTCTACGTTTTTAATAATTTGTCGTTGAATGTTGATGGAGGCTCATCTTTTGGGAAATCAGCTCTCTGGATACAAAATTGTCGGAGCAAGAGTTCTCAGGAGTTGACGACTTACGGGCGAAATCAATCAGCAGAAGCAAACCGATCACAACAGTAGGCTAAGTCGCAACAAACTTTTTTCCCCCATGTTCGCAATCATTTAGAATTGGTTTCTTTTATTTGATGTAGGCTAGGAGAGGAGGATGCATGTTTCACATTAGTGTCAATGTCAAAAAGCAGGCTTTGGATCAGAGGAATTGCTCAAGCTAACATATGGCATAGGCTACGTTTAATTCACGGCATACAAACAACCGTGATGAAATATAACTAATATATTTTTTATTGTCACCAGGCTCATAAGTAGGCTATTTATTTGTGTAACCTACAAGGAAGCGATGACACCATAGGCTACACTGTGGCGGACAAGACCCCATCAGTCGGATAGCTAAACAATGTAACCGTGTTCAGAACGATTAGGCTAGCCATATGGGCTGCAGACTTGTCTTTGGGCTTGTAATCACCTGACACATCATGCATATATGTCCTGAATAATGAGAGGCTGGCGGATTTGATGCACTTAACTTACTCAAGACTTTCAGAAAACAATTTCGAGATGACGCTGGCGTTTGCTTTGGCACACAGTGTGTTAAGTGAATCTCGCGATATTATCATTGCAAATTAAGCTGAAAATCCAGCGGCGGCTGCGCTGTTAAAGTAAATACACTGTAAGGGGAAACACTGCAGATAGTTTTCAGAAGTTACACAAACAGTTTACATTTAACAACAATTATAACAATTATAATTAATTAATTACAGGGTAGGAATTTCACGGACGGCCATGGCGCCGTGAGCTCTCATGCTTGGCGTGATGCCCCTTTGAAATCATAGGGTTTACAGGCCACGCGGTACCTTGGTGCCCCTTCTTTCAATATTCTGTTTCGTCCTACTAATAGCGATTTTATTTAGCCTGTGGCCTGTCAAAATAATCTTAGCATTCATTGTTAAAATGAATTTAGTCTTTTCGCGGTGGAGAAATTGACAGCTAAAGAAAGAAAGTGCATCCAAATTCACCTATTCTTCTCAGTTGAACTACTTTACTTGGTAAACACTCATCATCATCACAGACATCACAAAATTATCACATAAAAGAGCTTTTTCTCAGCTTTTAAACGATGTTAGCCGATAATTGCTGTGTTGAACGGTTCGCGCGAGAAAAGTAAATAATATAATTCAATTTAATCATACATTCTACTGAAGGTTTTAGGCCCATGATCTCCCCCCATTCATCTCTTTATACTTCATGAACCCTTCTTTTAACACATGACAAACAATATCTCAGAATAAACAGCAGACCTTACCAAACACAGAGGTGTAAAGCAGTCCCCTGTACAGTTAGCTGTTCCAGAGTAATCCAGTTTTGAATTTGCAGTACATTTCGATTATGCATGGATGTCTCCAAATTTGGGATTTAAGTTTTACAATGTGGTTAAATTGTTCCACATGATTTCATAACGGGCCAAATACAAATAAATGTTACAAATATCTCCTAGATATTGGTAAATCAGAGGACAGTTGACTAAAGGCCTATTCACACCAAGAACGATAACGATAACTATAACCATAACGATAAATAAAAGCTGTTCACACTTGAACAACGATAAACAAAGTCTCTCCTTGTGTTAATAAATGTGACGGTTAAAATTCAATGGGTTCTGATTGGCTATTAGCATTTTATCGTTGTGAAAATGGCTCTGAAAGTCGATCCCTAGTTTATATCGTTCTTCATGTCATATCGTTATAGTTTATGTGTGAACGTCGTCATTCATATTAACGAGAACGATATTTATTTATAGTTATCGTTATCGTTATCGTTTTTGGTGTGAATGGGCCTTAAATGGGCCTTTAGAGTTTGTGAAAGTAGCCTTAATGATCACAAAATGCTAAGCATGCATCTAGGCTATTTGAGTTTCTTAAAGCTGAGCTGTGCTTAAATTGTTCAATACATGATTTCATAGCAGGCCAAATATAAAATAAATGTTATATAGCCTAGATATCTGTAATTATTAGATGATCAGATGATTTACAGTTCTGTGTAATGTCATGTTTCATGTTTTTGTAATGTTTCATACAGTGATGCAGGTCTACTGCAGTGAATAGGCTAAATACAACTTTGATCATTTTTATATGCTACTACTGTATAGTTAACTTTGGCCTTGGTGCCCTGACATGTGGCCTTTGTGCCCCCCACCAAATATGCCCAACTGAAGGCCAAGTGGCCTTGCCCCCAGAATGGTGAAATTCCAAGCCTGAATGTGAGACATTACATTTAACAACGCACACTTTTACAGTCATCAAGAGAGATCGGTTGCATTTTAACAGGTTACAAACATTTATTACATTAACCCTTATCTCACAATGTAATATGGATACAATCATTTAAACAGTTTAAGGCACCTTACACATTTCACAGAATTAAGACATAGGCTACAGTTAAGTCTACATAATTCCCTAAACTTTACCAAGTTACTACTAAAGTACTTGATACATTTCATTCATCACACATTACTATTTGTTATAAGGTCATTGTTTGCAGTTATGGCTCATTTTCCATTATTTTATTCACATTCAATAATCATCAAGTATTTCTGAGGTCAGGGCCCCTGCAATCTGGCCAAGTAATCCAGCACATTGTTCATCATCTGTTGCAGCACATTCATCCACTTCCACACTTTCAGGTGAACTTAATTCAAGAGTAGGTTGCAAGGCCACTGGTTTAACATTACGATTCAATTCCTGATCAGTTTCTTTCCTAATTTGTCTAGTCATATTTTCTAGGTCAAACAGATTACCTTGATAGCTGTTTTTGAATCTAGCCTTTCTCGCGTTTTCGCCTTGTAAGACGATGTCGGTTTTTGTGCTACCGCTCTGTGGTCCATAATGGATGGTGTTCAGGCCAGAGTCTAAATTACATCCCACCATAATTGGGGTACTGCTCCTTCACTTCTTCTATGACCATCATGGTCACTACCATATCAATCCCCATCACTTCGCTATGCAATATGTGTTGTGCAACACACAAACAAGGTCTAAACATGCGACAAACTGACAATTAGTAGGCTACAGAATATCTCATTGTTACTATCCAAAAGAGAACTGTTTTGATCCACTCTCAGAAGCTAGAAGTTAAGTGCACTGAAATACCATTCTAATTACTAGTAAAAGTAATACCTTTACAAGAAGCCTATTGCCTATTTCATGAAATATTGATTTGGTTTATTTTTAGATTTCATAAGACCTGGAGGTAAGACCCAACCCTCTTGTATAAACATAACCAAGTTTCCATTATAGTCTATGGTAGTCAGTGTCAAATCAACACAATTGCTTAGAGATATGTGAAACCTGAGCAATCGAGCATACTATGAAAAAACAGACTACCACAGAAGAACTACCTGAGCGGTAACCTACCAGAACAAGCTAGGTATCATCAACACTACAGTAGGCCTGCAGAAATGAGTCACATGCACACATACACTTTTCCTCATAGTGTCTCAAATCCTAGTTTCATTAAGATAGTATCAGGGTTCTCAGATGAAACTACATTTATTGAACTAAAAATATGAAATAATAGAATGTAAAAACAATACTAACCAATTAAAAACAAATTCAAATACTAGCCTAGGCTATTGGCTCTTTTTATGTTTCCACAGGTTTCACCAATGTTATGTAGGCCTATAGGCTTTAGCTATATCAGACCCTCTTGTGCATAATATAAAAACAACACAGGATCTGTGCCAAACTAATTTCAAAAGGGCACAATAATTTATTCAAGATAAAATGAGAATGGACACATATAGGCTATTGACTGGAGTTCATCTGGAAATGACAATCGATTCTACCTCACCACAATGTAAAATAATAATAATAAATGATTTAAATAGAGAATTATCTTGCTAACTAACCTTGGTAACTAACCAAGGTCCACTTTACTAGCCTCAGTGGGTAAGTAGCAGGTCGTAATTAAATGTATGAAGACGTGACATGAGCTATGAAAGAACAAAACACATGAAGGTTGTAAAATAGCAAATTTTCAACAAGCTAGACGTCTGCTAGCAACTTACATTTACCCATGCACGTCAGCAGCACACCGAATTTAAGCTAGGCTACTGGAGGAATCTACCTAGCGTTTTGTCATTCAACGTTGGCACAACGTTGGCTTGAGAAGTTGAAGTCGTTCTCTATCTCCGTTGCTTCTAGCACCACGGTGGTTAAAAATGGTACGGTCCATAATAGGGGTGTCTGAAACGCTTTACATTAATATTTTCCTAGTGAAAATAGGAGTTGACTTGTATTGTAGCCAACTGTAATGATATTTTTTCACAATATCAGAAAAATGATCTGAATGATCAAATGATCTCCCCAAAACTGATATTTCTGTGTCTTTGGGGGGTACTGGGTCTTCATTGGGGGGGAATAGTACCCCCCCAGTACCCCCTGTAATTCGAACTATGGTTCAGGCAACACGTCAAGTAGCAGATGGAGACAAATTGACAAGCGGAATAGGATGAACAGGACTGAGCAGCGGTCATATTTTGTACCACTATGCGGTACATCTAGTTACCCTTAGTTTGTCTTCCTTTACTGTAGATCATGGTGAACATGTTTCTTGCAAATAAAGGTTGGTAGGGTCAACTGAAGAGTCTTAAAATTCTCTCCATTCCTCTGTCCCTCTTTCTCTCTTGGCATCCTCTTCCTCCCTGCTCTCAGATTGTGGTCCAGCAGCTAGCAGACCAGATCCCCATGCTGATCCAGCACTTCCTGCTTCACAAGTCGGCACATTTTCTCTGCCGGAGGTGCTGGGCCTCATGGACAAATCCAACCTTGATGAGTGTCTGAGGAGAATGATGAGAGCAGTCGCCTCCGCAACAAGCTGCTGTCCCACCAGGAACCTTTGCTCAGGAGAAGCTCAGTTTCTTCTAATGAGGCGTCAGGCCTCGTCCCATATACCTGCTGATAGAATAGCAGAGATGAAGGGTTATGGGTTTTAACTACTTGACTTTATTCACAAAAAGATTCTTACGCTTTTTAGTTTTTCAGCATTCACCGTGGTAAAATAGGCAAAGAAAAAAAAAAGGCTGTAACCGCGGAAAACCTCTTTGTGTATGTTTCTTATTGAAAGCATTCGGCATATCTGCCGTTTGTGCATGCATTAGAACGAAGCTAACACTATCTGTCTTGTTTGTTTAACAGTTGAGGACAGTTCTGAATCATCTGTAATGATTTCACTACACAAGCAGATAGGCCAGTTATCAGTGTGTTGCAATAATCCCATTGAAAAAGAACCATGGCCTGCACAGAGATGTCGCGGCATATTCTGACACATATAACTCTTCTGTTAGTTACTCTTACTTGGCTTCCTATAGCAGCCAAAATTGAATTCAAATCCCTCACCCTGGTCTACAGAACACTTGCTGGATCTGCACCTAATTCTCCTCCTGACCACTGCGGTCCCTCTGATGCCTGCTGTGTGGATCATCTATTAACGTTGAGAGAGGTCACAGTCGGGGACTCTTCCTCTGTGATTCCTCGTTAGGAATGAGTTACCTAATGTTCTGCAATCTTGTGACTCATCTTTTCGCTTTGTATTTAATTAATTAAGTGGTTATGGTTGGTATGTTTTATGTCCAAACAGCAAAGCAAACCCAGATCCACTAGAAAAGTATAAAGTCACAGCACAGTAGTCTGTCACTGGTTCAAACCAAACCGATCATATGGCGTGTGTGTGCCATGCAATGACAAAATAGGATAATATTATTATTTATCATGCATTTAATTTACAAATTACCATATATTCTTGAGGTATTGAAACATCTGATGTGTTGCTACTGCAAGCATGTGAAAATGAGCCTGTTTCCAAAGTTTCCACTTTCCACTGTATTCCAGTGCTCACGCAATCTTACTAAAAAAGTTTTCAGTGTTGCCTCACAGTCTATGCCATTTATAGAGCAAGCACCAGAAGGGGGTTTGGCAGTAGCAGACTGGTTAGAGGGCAAGGTCCATACAAAGTATATCAAGATGAAATGAGTGTTGAGAGTGTGAGTGTTGAACTGTCTTTCACTTTGTGTTACATTTTGAGCACATTGAATTAGTGAGTCTAGAAGCAATGGACCCGAGAAACCGAATTCCACGGTGAAAAACAAACGGAAATTAAGAGGTCGCGACTAAGGAAAAAGGCTTAAGCTGGCAAAACTCACAGGACAGCATGTACTGAGTTTGAGGCCTCCAGGAAAGCCAAGAAAATGCATCTGTGATGTAAGAGCTTCTTTCTATCTATTTATTTGAATGCTGGTAATCATCCATTTTAATTTTGTTTTGTGTTTATTGGGCCTAGCCCTGTGTGTGAGCAGTCACTGCAATCATTCAGTCATGTTAAAGCTCTGTGTCTGAATGAAGAGGGGTATCCGCTCAAATCTGTGCAAACATCTTTGATAAGTATTTTTTACTTTGATAAGTTATTTTTTTTGTGCCATTAACATAATAGGACAGTGAAGTGACTGACAGGAAGCAGCAGTTGCACCAAAGCACTTCCCATGCAAACATCCTTAAAGTTGCAAACTTTCATTGAGAAACAGACAAAGCAAATTAAGCAAAGGAAAAGGTTAACACACAGCACTTTATAACCTTCAGTGGGCTTAAGCTTTTGACATTACGTCAAAACAGTTGGTACTTCACAATCCATTGGTCATTTGTATACATTTTTGGAATATTTTAAACTAAAAATTAGGCAAAAAATGAGGCAAAGTGAGGTGTGGCGTGGAATTTTGAGGAACCCAATGCATTTATACAAACTCATGAAATAGGCTAGAGTGCTATTTTAAATACATAGATGGCACAGCTTCTAGATTAAAAATATCAATCAACATCATGTGAGCATATGCCTATCACTATGGTCTCAGCTCAAGAACACACTGTATAGAGAAACATATAATCACGAGAATTAACACTCCTGTTATTGCCTAGATAATAATGTGTGTGACATACTTTACAATCAGTAACCAT
>NW_025963033.1:0-7246 GCF_017589495.1 Alosa alosa
GTGGGGGGGTCTGAAAGCGGCTCTCTGTGCTCTCCACTCCCTAGGCCCAAGTTGAGCCGATCTGAGCACAAGCACTCATCCCAGGCCTCTCGGCCGATCCGATCACAGTAGCTAATGGGCCTCTCACAAGGCCTTAGCTTAAACTAATGTGTGTGTTTCAGGGGGAGGCGCTCAGATTGGGTGAATTCTAGATTAATTTTAGCTCGGATAACGCGCCACCGTCTCGCTGTGACCTTGCGTGTAGGAGATGAAAGCGGTTAGCTGAGGCCAGAATCGTATGTGAATCCGCAGCTAGCGTGACATGTTCATCACATCGACTCTTACTTAGCGGGTTTTCACTCTTGGCCTTAGTGGCAGTATGGAGAATGACAGTCTGTTTACATTTCCTTACATCGACTCTTGACTTAGCGGGTTTCCTCTTGGCCCCTTAGTGGCAGTATGGGAGAATGACAGTCTGTTACATTTTCCATCACGCCGACTCTTGACTTAGCCCAGGTTTTCCTCTTGGCCTTAGTGGCAGTGTGGGAGAATGACAGTCTGTTACATTTTCCATCTCACATACGAGGTCTTGAGTTAGCTTTTTCAGTCTTGGCCTTAGTGGCGGTATGGGAGAATGACAGTCTGTTACATATTTCATCATAGGCTCTTGACTTAGGCGCCTGGAGGTTTGCTGGGCGGAGATCATATCACGAACCCGTGGGTATACCATGGGTTTGAGATTTTTTTAGAAATAGCAAGACTTTAACCATGCGAGGTTAGCTCAGAGTGGGGCACAGTGCACCAGTACTTATCGATTAGCAAGCCTGGTTGTCCGTGGGGGTGGTGCCCAGAGGGGGTGTTGCCACTTGTGTTGCGGGCTTAGCATGGGGTGTTAGCTGGTTTGATTAAGCGTGTTTAATTTGGGTTAAGTTTAGTGGGTAGGATACAGGGTAATGCTCCCAGGCTCCCACACACACACGCGCAGGGGACAGAGAGGTCTTTGGAGCCTCTGGCAGGCAGCTCCGGCCTGTGTGAGAACATGCACTGTCTCCTAGGCACCATTGCCTCCCTCAGCGTCAGGGAGTCAAACCCAGAGGAGTCAAGCTGTGACTGAAGGCCTCTGACAAGGCCCTCGACCTAAGTTTGGGCCTCTGTGATGCTTCCAGCCGTGTGAGAACACAAGCACTCTTCCCCAAGCCCCTCAAGAAGCATCAGGGTCAAGTCAGAGGTCAGCAGTAGCTAGTAGGCCTCTCACAAGGCCCTCAGCCTAAGCTGGAGGATTGGGTTAGATTTAACAAATTAATTTTGGGAGAACAGAGTCTAGGGTTTGTGCTAGCTGTGGAAAGGGGATAGGGAAAGAGGTTGGGCCTCTGTTAGGTGTTTATTTGGGGTTAAGTTTAGATGTAGGATACAGGGTGTCTCCCAGGCTCACACACCCTTGGCGGGGACAGAGAGGAGTCTTTGGAGCCTCTGTGAGCAACTGGGGCCTGTGGGTGGGTGTGTGTGTGTGTAGGGTGCTGCAGTGGGTATAGCACAGCATCTGGGCCCAAGCATCTAGGCACAGCATCTGGGCCCAACTTTAATAATAATAATGTAATAATAATAATAAGTTGGGGCCTCTATGAGCAACTGGAGCCTCTCTGAGCAACAGGCCCCTCTCTGTCCCTCTCTATCACCTCTTTGGCGTGTGTGTGTGTGTGGCTATTAGCAGTGGGGGGTCTAAGCCCAGCTCTCTGTGTCTCTCCTGCTCCTAGGCCCAAGTTGAGCCCGTCTGAGCACAAGCACTCATCCCCAGGCCTCTCCCGGCCCGTCCGATCACAGTAGCTAGTAGGCCTCTCACAAGGCCTTGGCAAAACTAATATTATTGTGTGTTTCAGGGGGAGCGCTCAGGATTAGGTGAGATTCTAGATTAATTTTGGCGCTCGGACCCGCCAGCGCCCGCCCCCGTCTCGCTGTGACCTTGCGTGTGAGGAGATAAGAAGCCGGTTGGCTAGGGCCAGAATAAATATGTGAATCCGCGGCTAAGCGTGACATGTTCATCACATCGACTCTTGACTTAGCGGGTTTTCACTCTTGGCCCCTTAGTGGCAGTATGGGAGAATGACAGTCTGTTACATTTTCCATCACATCACGACTCTTGACTTAGCCGAGTTTTTCCTCTTGGCCCCTTAGTGGCAGTATGGGAGAATGACAGTCTGTTACATTTTCCATCACCACGACTCTTGACTTAGCGGGTTTTCGCTCTTGGCCTTAGTGGCAGTATGGGAGAATGACAGTCTGTTACATTTTCCATCATCACGAGTCTTGAGTTGGCGCTTTTTTTTCAGTCTTGGCCTTAGTGGCAGTATGGGAGAATGACAGTCTGTTACATGTTCATCACATATGACTCTTGACTTGAGCGCCTGGAGGTTTGCTAGGGCGGAATCATATATCTGAACCCGTAGGTATGCCATGGGTTTGAGATTTTTACCGGCTCTGCTTAAAGGCTTTAACCCTTGCGAGGTTGGCTCATTGGGGGCACAGTGCACCAGTACTTATCGGTGCTTAAGCCTGGTTGTCGGGGGGGTGGTACCAAGGGGGTGTTTGCCACTTTGTGTTGCGGGGCTTAGCATAGAGGGTGTTAGCTAGTTTGATTAAGCGTGTTTAATTTGGGTTAAGTTTTGGAGTGGGATACAGGGTAATGCTCCCAGGGTCACACACACTGCTTGTGGCGCGGGGACAGAGAGGAGTCTTTGGAGCCTCTGTGAGAACTCAGCTGCAGCCTGTGTGAGAACATGCACTGTCTCCCTAGGCTCTCTGTGCCTCTCAAGCGTCCAGGGGTCAAACCAGAGGTCAAGCTGTAGCTAGTAGGCCTCTGACAAGGCCTCGGCCTAAGTTTGAGCCTCTGTGAGTAGCTGCAGCCCGTGTGAGCCTGAAGCACTCTTCCCCAAGCCCCACCTCAAGCATCAGGGGTCAAGTCAGAGGTCAGCAGTAGCTAGTAGGCCTCTCTCACAAGGCCTCAGCCTAAGCTGGAGGATTGAATTTAGATTGTAAATTAATTTTGGGGGAGAACAAGGTCTAGTTTGTGCTAGCTGTGGAAAGGGGATAGGGAAGAGGTTGGGCCTCTGTTAGCCAGTAGTGGGGTTAAGTTTAGATGTAGGATACAGGGTAATGCTCCCAGGCTCACACTGTGGCCTTGAGGGACAGAGAGGAGTCTTTGGAGCCCCTCTGTGAGCAGCTGGGGCCTGTGGGTGGAGTGTGTGTGTGTGGGGGGTGCTGCAGTGGGTATAGCACAGCATCTAGGCCCAAGCATCTAGACACAGCATCTAGGCCCAACTTTAATAATAATGTAATAATAATAATAAGTTGGGGCCTCCTCTGAGCAGCTGGAGCCCTCTCTGAGCAACCCCACCTCTCTGTCCCTCTCTATCACCTCTTGGCAGCGTGTGTGCGTGTGTGTGGCTGTGCTTGGTGGGGGTCTAAGCGCGCAGCTCTCTGTGTCTCCCTGCTCCTAGGCCCAAGTTGAGCCGATCTGAGCACAAGCACTCATCCCAGGCCTCTCGGCCCGTCCGATCACAGTAGCTAGTAGGCCTCTCACAAGGCCTTGGCAAGCCCCAATGTGTGTGTGTGTTTTGGGGGAGATTCTAGATTAATTTTTTTGGGCTCGGGCCTTAGCGCCGCCACCCCGTCTCGCTGTGACCCTGGCGTCGCGGAGATAGGCAGTTGGCTAGGACCCAGGAATCGTATGTGAATCCATGGCTAAGCGTGACATGTTCATCACATCACGACTCTTGACAGCGGGTTTTCCTCTTGGCCTTGGTGGTAGTATGGGAGAATGACAGTCTATTTACATTTTTCATACGACATCGGGTTTCCTCTTGCCCCTTACAGTATAATGACAGTCTGTTACATTTTTTCACTCTTGGCCCCTTAGTGGCAGTATGGGAGAATGACAGTCTGTTACATTTTTCCATCACATCACGACTCTTGAGTTAGCGGCTTTTCAGTCTCTTGGCCTTAGTGGCAGTATGGGAGAATGACAGTCTGTTACATGTTCATCACATATGACTCTTGACTTGGCGCCTGGAGGTTTGCTAGGGCGAGGAATCATATCACGAACCCGTTGGGTATACCATGGGTTTGAGATTTTTCGGCTCTGCTTAAAGGCTTTAACCCTTGCGAGGAGTTGGCTCAAGTGGGGCACAGTGCACCAGTACTTATCGGTGCTTAAGCCTGGTTGGTTGTCCGTGGGGGAATTGTTGCAGGGGGGTGTTTGCCACTTTTGTATTGTTAGGGCTTAGCATAGAGGGTGTTAGCTAGTTTGATTAAAGTGTTTAATTTGGGTTAAGTTTAGTGGAGTAGGATACAGGAGTAATGCTCCCAGGCTCACACACACAGCGCGGGGACAGAGAAGTCTTTGGAGCCTCTGTGAGCTGCAGCCTGTGTGAGAACATGCACTGTCTCCTAGGCCTCTGTGCCTCCCTCCAAAGCGTCAGGGGTCAAACCAGAGGTCAAGCTGTAGCTAGTAGGCCTCTGACAAGGCCTCGGCCTAAGTTTGAGCCTCTGTGGTAGCTACAGCCCGTGAGCACAGCACTCTTCCCAAGCCTCCAAGCATCAGGGTCAAGTCAGAGGTCAGCAGTAGCTAGTAGGCCTCTCACAAGGCCTCAGCCTAAGCTGGAGAGTTGGGTTAGATTGTAAATTAATTTTTGGGAGAACAGAGTCTAGGTTGTGCTAGCTGTGAAGGGGATGAGGAAGAGGTTGGGCCTCTGTTCGTGTATTAGTGGGGTTAGAAGTTTAGATGTAGGATACGGGAGATGTGCTCCCAGGCTCACACACACGCGCACCCAGGGGACAGAGAGGAGTCTTTGGAGCCTCTGGCCGAGCAGCTGGGGCCTGTGTGGGTGGGTGTGTGTGTAGGGGGTGCTGCAGTGGGTATAGCACAGCATCTAGGCCCAAGCATCTAGGCACAGCATCTAGGCCCAACTTTAATAATAATAATGTAATAATAATAATAAGTTGGGGCCTCTCTGAGCAGCTGGAGCCTCTCTGAGCAACAGGCCCCTCTCTCTGTCCCTCTCTATCACCTGCGCGCGCGTGTGTGCGTGTGTGTGGCTGTGCTTGGTGGGGGGTCTAGCGCAGCTCTCTGTGTCTCTCCCTGCTCCTAGGCCCAAGTTGAGCCCGTCTGAGCACAAGCACTCATCCCCAGGCCTCTCCCGGCCCGTCCGATCACAGTAGCTAGTAGGCCTCTCACAAGGCCTTGGCAAGCTAATGTGTGTGTGTGTGTTCCCCAGGGGGGAGGGCGCTCAGAGATGGGTGAGATTCTAGATTGGTACAGACGCTCCGGACGCGCCGCCACCCCCGTCTCGCGCTGTGACCTTGCGTCGCGGGGAATGGAAGATGGCGGTTAGCTAGGGGCCAGAATCGTATGTGAATCCGCAGCTAAGCGTGACATGTTCATCACATACGACTCTTGGCTTAGCAGGTTTTTCTTGGCCTTAGTGGCAGTATGGGAGAATGACAGTCTGTTACATTTTTCCATCACATACGACTCTTGACTTGGGTTTTTTCTTGGCCCTTGGTAGCGGTATGGGAGAATGACAGTCTGTTACATTTTTTCCATCACATACGACTCTTGACTTAGCGGAGTTTTTCACTCTTGGCCTTAGTGGCAGTATGGGAGAATGACAGTCTGTTACATTTTTCCATCACATACTGAGTCTTGAGTTAGCGCTTTTTTCAGTCTTGGCCTTAGTGGCAGTATGGGAGAATGACAGTCTGTTACATGTTCATCACATATGACTCTTGACTTAGCGCCTGGAGGTTTGCTAGGGCGGAATCATATACGAACCCGTAGGTATACCATGGGTTTGAGATTTTTCGGCTCTGCTTAAGGCTTTAACCCTTGCGAGGTTAGCTCAAATTGGGGCACAGTGCACCAGTACTTATCGGTGCTTAAGCCTGGTTGTCCGTGGGGGGTGGTGCCAGAGGGGGTGTTTGCCACTTTGTGTTGCGGGCTTAGCATAGAGGGTGTTAGCTAGTTTGATTAGCGTGTTTAATTTGGGTTAAGTTTAGTGGAGTAGGATACAGGGGTAATGCTCCCAGGGGTCTCACACACACGCGCGCAGGGGACAGAGGAGTCTTTGGAGCCTCTGTGAGCTCAGCTGCAGCCTGTGTGAGAACATGCACTGTCTCCTAGGCCTCTGTGCCTCTCCAAAGCGTCAGGGGTCCAAACCAGAGGTCAAGCTGTAGCTAGTAGGCCTCTGACAAGGCCCCCTCGGCCCTAGAGTTTGGGCCTCTGTGAGTAGCTGCAGCCCGTGTGAGCACAAAGCACTCTTCCCCAAAGCCCCTCAAGCATCAGGGGGTCAAGTCAGGGTCAGCAGTAGCTATTAGGCCTCTCCTGAGCCTCAGCCTAAGCTGGAGGATTGGGTTAGATTGTAAATTAATTTTGGGAGAACAGAGTCTAGGTTGTGCTAACAATTATGGAAAAGGGGATAAGGAAAGAGTTTGAAGCCTCTGTTCGAGTATTAGTGTTGGGGTTAGGGTTTGGATGTGGGATGCAGGTGTCTCCCAGGCTCACACCTGTGGCACTTGGGGGACAGAGAGGAGTCTTTGGAGCCTCTGTGAGCCCAGCTGGGGGCCTGTGGGTGGGTGTGTGTGTGTGTAGGGGTGCTGCAGTGGGTATAGCATACAGCATGGAGGCCCAAGCATCTAGGCACAGCATCTAGGCCCAACTTTAATAATAATAATGTAATATGTAATAAGTTGGGGCCTCTCTGGGCAGCTGGAGCCTCTCTGAGCAACAGGCCCCTCTCTGTCCTCTCTCTATCACTGCTTGTGGCGATGTGTGCGTGTGTGTGAGAAACATTGCTTGGTGGGGGTCTGGCATGGCTCTCTGTCTCTCCCTAGGCCCAAGTTAGACCCGTCTGAGCACAAGCACTCATCCCCAGGCCTCTCGGCCCGTCCACGTCTGGTAGCTAAGTAGGCCTCTCCACAGGGCCTTAGCCTAAGCTAATGTGTGTTATTGTGTGTTTGGGAGAGAGCTCAGGATCCCGGTGAGATTCTAGATTAATTTTGGCCAGCTCGGACGCCAAAGCGCCCGCCACCCCGTCTAAGCTGTGACCTTGCGTCCTTGGAGATAGGCGGTTAGCTAGGGTAGAATCGTATGTGAATCCGCAGCTAAGCGTGGCAATGTTCATCACATCTGACTCTTACTTGACTTAAGCGGGTTTCCTCTTGGCTATGGTAGCAGTATGGGAGAATGACAGTCTGTTACATTTTCCATCGCCTG
>NW_025963034.1:0-7233 GCF_017589495.1 Alosa alosa
CTTGTGTCTTCTGCTGCAAGCATAGAGAGGAGTATGACCGGTCCAAGATGGCGGCCGTGATTTTCTTGTTTCCAGCAGCCAATCGCGGCGTCTATGTATATTATGTCTATGCTTGTAACTGTTCTTGAACTGTGTGTAGCAGTGATCCAATGTGTTGTCACCACGTGTAGGGAAGTGAATGTGTTGAATAAATTCAGGCATGGACCGGTTCAGATGTACTTGATTGAAATCAGGTGATGGGTAAACATTTTAAATAATAGATATCACTATGACACTTTTTCAGTTGATTACTTATGTTCAGATGAGAAAAAATGTATTGCATGTTTTTTTCTATTTTAATTAGTGCTGTCAGTTAAACGCGTTATTAACGGCGTCAACGGAAACCTATTTTAACGGCGTCAATTTTTTTTATCGCAAGATTAGCGTTCATTTTTGTGTAACAAACTTTGTAGTTTTTTCACATGCTGTTGCAACAACTAGTAACGTTAGAACAACTACAACACCACACCGATCTAGCCAGACCTGAAACTAAACAATATGCACTGACCAGAGCCATATGGCTCTGGCACTGACTAATGGAATGGAACGGAACGTTGTATGTGCTGCATACACGCCCCCTTTTAGGGGGAAGATGACTGATATAATGGAAATCTATGCTGCATGAAAGTGGAGAGCAAAACGTGCTTATAGTAAACTTACTAAATCTTGAAACAAACATGAATAAAAGGCACAAAATAAGGTTGGTGTAAGAGTTATCTGTGTGTTTATGGGATTAATGTGACCATGTTCCTATGTTTTGCTCTCTCCAGTTTACTAACAGGAGTGTCACGAATGTATGGATAGGCACAGTCAAACTGCCCATGGCTGACTATAATTGTTCAGCAAGCTTAACTTTACATGTCATAACATCAACTAAACATAACTCACACATTCATTCTATCACTTGTAATATGAACGTAGCTTATTTCCTACAACTAGGTGAGATAATTGGCTATGTTATACTGAAGTTCCACAGTTAGCTAGCTAGCAAGCTAACCGTTTTGCATGGGATATAAGTGTAGCAGCTACATGCTAAATTTGTATAATACATGGGGTATTGCAAACGAATTAGGTTGGTAATGTACATCGTTTCGACATGAGTAAGTTACATTAACATAATTCTTCATAACTGCTAGTAAAATGATTGAATGTCCTGTGAATTAATAACTAGATGTAACGTCAACGTGTGATTACTAGCTGTCTTTCAATGATATAATGTTAACATGTTTTCCGCTAAAATGGGGCGTGATGCAGATCAAATGTATCTTTATGATGATGCGCTGTTAGTAGGCTACGTAAAGGCAGGCTGCACACACACAAAGAGTAGTAGCCTAGGCTGACGCATTATGTTGTGTGCCGCCAAAGATTTTTTTCACCGTCACTTGTTCTGTTATCAACATTCCTCTTTGGCTGCTACTATTTGCGATGCACTCTGCTTTCTACATTCATTAACATTAGATTCCATTCTTTTCAATACAACTCCGCACATCAGCATCGCACTTTGCAGCCGTGTAAATCACGATTCAGTTATATTTGGTCGCTGCTCCATAAAATCCATTGTTCATCCAGTGTTTGCCTGTTAAAAACTTCAGCGTTGATGTGATGTGTGTGGCAAGTGACAGTGCATCAGACTGTAGGCCTATAAAATGGCACTGCACTCATGTTGAAAAGTTCCTTATTTTCAACTGAACTCAAAGATAATGAATATAGTATGAATATAATATTTTCTGTTTGTTATGACCTTTATAATGTGTGTAGGCCTACATTTTGTGCACGCACTTCTGCAGTAGCATTTATTATGACCGCCAAGCGGCTAATGGCGGTCATATAGGTTTTAATCAGATTTTTTTTTTTTTTTTTTTTTTTTTTCGCATGTCCAAATTTCCGTCAATGATTCCTGGGACACTGAAAGACCGGGTAGACAAAACTTGGTGGGCATGTAACCCCATATGGATAGCATGGAACCATCGTTTTTCGTTTTGATCTGTAGCCCCCCACGCTGGACTGCACCCCGAAAGGAGGGTAGGGCAGACACAGTTTTCTGTGAATATCTCGAGAACCGTAAGGTTTAGGAGGACCATTATTTTTTGTATGTTGATCTCAAGGGGCCATGTCAACGCATTCCATAACCACTCATTTCATGTATAGCGCCACCTAGTTAAACACAAAAAGTAAAAATGAGGTGGTGTAATTGAAGGTATCTGTGACCTAACATAGTCAAAACTGCACGAAATTGGAAGTGTAGGATCATTATGACACCCTCTGTATGCACGCCAAGTTTTGTGGAATTCCGTTCATGGGGGCCACACAATAAATTAATTTATGTTACTATACACCAACTGGCCTGTAGGTGGCCGGAGACAGTTTTCTGTGAATATCTCGAGAACCGTAGGGCCTAGGAGGTCCACCTTTTTTTGTATGTTGGTCTTAAGGGGCATGTCAACCCATCCCATTACCACTTATTTCATGTATAGCGCCACCTAGTTAAAAAATTAAAAGCATAAAATTAGGTGTTTTCATCTCAATATCTCTGGCTGACAAGGTCAAAACTGCACAAAATTAAAAGTGTAGGATCATTATGACACCCTCTGAATGCATGCCAAGTTTTGTGTACTTTCGTTCATGGGGGCCTTACAATAAAATAATTTATGTGTACATTTAGTGGCATTACACCAACAAGGATTCGGGACACTGAAAGACCGGGGTACACAAAACTTGGTGAGCATGTACCCCCATATGGATAGCATGGAACCGTCATTTTTTCGTTTTCATCTGCAGCCCCCGCTGGACTGGACCCCCGAAAGGAGGGTAGGGCAGACACAGTTCTCTGTGAATCTTTTATGGTATGTTGGTCTCAAGGGCCCACATAAACCTGGCTCATAATCACTCATTTGTGATTTGCCCCGTAAAAAAAAAATGAAAATCAGTAGGATTAAAAGAAAGCCAAAATAAATATTCATCATCATCATCATGGCTGCATTTTCAGTATTGGCGAGAAGTAGTCGTTTGTCCACTAGATGGCGATCGTTGCAGTGAGGCGTAATTTTGTTGGAAGTTAAAAGGGGTTGGAAAAACAATGGACGCTTCATACAAGGACTGTAATTTACCATAGGCGAACATCTAATAAGGATAGGACGATGTTCACATGAAGTGTAATTCCCATTTCTTCTTGAAGCGAAATAAATCTGAGGATGTTTATCGGACATGCTTGGTTTTACTGCAGGAATGCGTTAATCTTGTAATATCAATAAGGACCTAGGTAATGTTACCGTTAGCGTTGGTTGAGTGATGGAGGCATTTGATTTATTGCATTTGTAGAAAACTATAAATGCGGTTATACCAAGCAAATGTATAGCAGCACTGTTTGTATCTTTCGACTGTCATTTATTGCGCGTGCTACAAAAAATCATTCTGTGCAATGGAAGATTTACCAACGTTACACCCGGTCTGATGCAGTTTTGCCTATACATGCGTGAGACTGAGGCGCCTGTTTATTTTGTTTTAAGCGCGTGCAGGGTGTGAGAGGGGAATCGATGTGCTTTGATTACAGCTTGGTAGTTGTAGTCTGTGAAATTAAAAAGCACGCGGTGTGTGAAGTATCCAAACAATGACACCTTCATTTCATTATGGCTGTTTTAGCAAAACACCTTAAGCTACTGTGTAGTAGGTCCCATTTAGAAGTGGCTACTTCATTTTGCTTTCATTGACTCATGGAGCTGCGTGAATGTTATTACAACTTTTCGCCACGATATGACAGTTTAAGTCCGCTTGATACTGTAAGGCGAAGCCATTGGTTTCAAAGGAGATTTTATTTGTGTAAGCCAGCATAGCCTATTGACAATTTATGTTGTCAATAGGCCTACCTTATAATCCTACCTGTAGCTTAGGGAAGCTAACAACTTTCTATTAGGATCTAGTTTGTTAGTTACCGTTTTGTCATAACTCCCTGATGCATTTTTGCATTTAGAATAGCCAGAGCGTGTATATCTCAATCGGGAAAATTAAACAATATCGGTGCCTATGGACTAGGCTGGGTGAACCCAGCCTGATCTGCCCGCTATTTATTTTTGATTTCTTAAAAGATTGAGCTTGGTCTGATGAAAGCCAGACTAGCCATGGACCTCAGTTAAACAATGCAAGGGAACATGAATCAGCCTATATTTGCACTAACAATAACGGACAAAAGCTCTTCAACGTTGGCCCGTTAAAATGTGTATGAACAGTCTAGCGGCGCATTTCATCAAGGCCCATTTGGACATGTCAGTTATTTGCACCACTGGTTAGATGTAAAACAGCACTTCATTTCAGACTAGGCTACTGTTACTTAATTTGTGCATTAACAATAACGTTTCAGACTACTGTTACTTAATTTGTGCATTGACAATAAAGTATTACATGAACTAAAGATGACTAAAATCTTATGTAGAAGAAGAAACATTCACAAAAATCCATCCATCCAAAAATGACCTTTGTTTTGATAGCTGTTGAAAACGGCATGGAACTGACAGAGATGTTTTTGTTTATAAATACATAAAAAATAAATAAATAAATAACATTATGCTGATACCTTTTGCTTTTCCCAAATACAATGTAGCCTACAGGTGTAAGTGACCTTTCATCAATCCAGTTGCAATGGATGAACTGTGATGAACTGCCCTACTTGTGATTGTTTAGAGATTTTAAAGGTTTTATAACAATTCTACATCTTCTTTGGCTATTCTACAATCTATTCACCTTTTCAGCACCAGTAGGGTACTTTCTGTGCAGCCGCACACACACACTCAGGCATGCCAAACAAGCATACACAAAAGTTTCAAGAGTGGGGGGATGGAGTAAAATATGGAGACAAATTGAAGTGTGATTTATTTTCGCGGAACGGATGTACAGGACTGAGCGGCGGTCATATTTTGTACCGCTATGCGGTACATCTAGTTTCAGTTTATATCAGCTACATTTCTGAAGAATATATTGTGTTGCCTCAGGTCTGCTGCACATCTTTTGAAATTTGATTTGAAATAATCAAATAGACCTACGTCTTAAAGTTCAGTTAATAAAGTAACTTGCTTTGCTTTCATTTGAATCCCAATCAAGATAAACAATAATTGCTTTATTGTTAATATGGACTCCTGGAAAGTTCAGAAATGCAAAATAATAGAATTTTAATCATATGATAAAATATGTGATTAATCGTGATTAACTATAGGAATTCAGCGATTAATCGTGATTAAAATCGTTTGACAGCACTAATTTTAATGTTTAAATATGCACATGAGGACATCTCATTAAATATGCACTCATTTGCATATGTTTTAAAAACACTCACTATACTCTTCCACTGTGAAGTGCAATACCTCTAACAATGACATTTCCATCTGGAGTTGAACTACAAACTACATGTGGATAAAAAGTGCAGTATAAAGTATGTAACTGTGTATTTTGGTGACCTGAACTGCCAATAGCTATGTGACCTAGACAAATGAGTACAACTGCTAGCATCCTACAATGTACTTAGTTTCTCTGTTTGCTTGTTAGCTGGGTATCATTAATACCATTTTTCTTGTAATATTAACAGGAACCCAGAAAAGCGCTCTAGAAAGTAGTTTCTGCATTATTAAATGTAGTAGGTGTAAGGAGACTGCAGCTGCCATGCTGCAAATATCAGTTGTGACTACTGCAAGTGTGAAGGGGGTGAGGTCCGCTGCTGCAACCCATTCCCAATATATACAGATGAAGACCAAGAAGATCATGAGACTGAAGGGAATGAGGAAACAAAATGATAAAGATGGTGACGGCTATTGATTGAGTGTGTGTGCGCGCGTGCATACTATATAGTTATTTTTAGGGTTGGGTAGTAATGGATTACATGTAATCTGGATAAAAAAAAAATTGTGTAATCAGATTACAGTTACATTGTTGGGGATTACCTGATTACATTTTATCATGCAAACAATGCAACTGTTTTATGATAGCCTAGCTATCTTTTAATTTAACAAGCTTCGGATTTGCCGGTTCGATCCCCGACCAGTAGAAAAAATGTGGGAGGGGGAAGTGGTTGAGCACTGCTCTCCCATGCCCACATCCACGGATGAAGTGCCCTTGAGTAAGGCACCTAACCCCTCACTGATCCCTGAGCGCCGCTGTAGCAGACAACTCACTGCTCCGGGTTGGTGTGTGCTTCACCTCACTGTGTGCTCATTGTGTGCTTCATCTCACTGTGTGCTCTGTGTGCTTCACTAATTCACTGATTGGAAGACCAAATTTCCCTCACAGGATCAAAAGAGTATACTTACTTACTAACTTATGTACTATTGGGGCAGGTCTCTCGACACACTGCCTGATCTTTTCCTCCTAATCTTAATGTAGCCTCTTAATGTAGTTTTAGTGTTATGGTTTACTTTGAGAAAGTCACCAGGTCCCCCTGGTTGAAAAACATCCCAAAGGAATAATTTTCTCACCCCCACAATTGACCTTTCGCCAGGAGCGTTCTAATCACGCCCCCCTGAGGGTTCTGCTGTCAAGTCCGACATCTGTGCGGCATCAGCTGGCTTGTAACCATAGACGCCAAAAGTAACAATGGAGTATGGAAAGTTAAGCGATATACCCGATGACTTTAGTTTATCTTATCTTGAATCTAGTATATCCTTAAAGAAAAAACAAAAGGCGTACGGATTCATATCTGGGTCATATATACATAGCATTAAAATTTACAAAAACAGTACAGGTAATAGTCTTGTATCTGCTAATTTAGTGGCTAGCCTAGCTGCATATTTGTTTACATTGTCATATCATGTATTTGTATTGAAATATAAACAATCTAAAGTGTCAGAAAAATTGTAGTGTATGTCATGATTGTAGCATAACCTTATACATTTATTTTGGGTACATAACATTAACGTTATAGGCACAATCAGCGTTCGGGGAGAAGTTTATCCCAGCCAACGGAAATCTGATTCGTCATATTGTCAATTTCGAGATCGATTTTAAAGAGAGGAGACTGGTGGATTCGCACTGCAAGTGTCAACAAGGGTAACTAGGACATATGCCTACGTTTTATATTAGCCTAAACTATAGCTGACTTCCTGAGTCATAAGTAGGTCTACCGCAGGCTACGTTACGCATAATGACCGTTAATGCATAAGGATTTTGTTTCAGTGGAGATGGCAGTTGCTCTCATGTCATTGCCGTGATATACTG
>NW_025963035.1:0-7210 GCF_017589495.1 Alosa alosa
ACCCTGTATCCCTACATCTAGAAACAACCCCAATTAATACCACGAACAGAGGCCCAACCTCTTCCCTATCCCCTTTTCCACAGCTAGCACAACCTAGACTCTGTTCTCCCAAGAGTGGTACAATCTGGCAATCCTCCAGCTTAGGCTGGCCTTGTGAGGAGCCTACTAGCTACTGCTGACCTCTGACTTGACCCCTGATGCTTGGAGGCTTGGGGAAGGAGTGCTTGTGCTCACAGGGCTGCAGCTACTCACAGAGGCCCAAACTTAGGCAGAGGCCTTGTCAGAGGCCTACTAGCTCCCAACTTGACCTCTGGTTTGACCCCTGGCGCTTGGAGAGGCACAGAGAGGCCTAGGGAGACAGTGCATGTTCACCAGACAGGCTGCAGCTGCTCACAGAGGCTCAAGACTCCTCTCCTGTCCCCTCTTGTGTGTTGGTGGCCAGGCCTGGGAGCATTACCCTGTATCCTACTCCCACTAAGCTTAGCAAATTAAACAAGCTAATCAAACTAGCTAACACCCTCTATGCTAAGCCATAACACAAAGTGGCAAACACCCCCACTCTAGGTACCACCCCCACGGACAACCCGGGCTTAAGCACCCGATAAGTACTGGTGCACAATGCCATAAGCTAACCTGGTTAAAGCCTTAAGCAAGAGCGAAAAATCTCAAGCCATATGGTATACCTGCGGGTTAGGTATGTGATTCGACCTAGCAAACCTCAGGCAGCTAACTCCAAAGAGTCATATGTGATGAACGTGTAACAGACTGTCATTCTCCCATACTGCCACTAAGGGGCCAAGAGACTGAAAAGCTAACTCAAGACTCGTATGTGATGGAAAATGTAACAGACTGTCATTCTCCCACACTGCCACTAAGGGGCCAAGAGTGAAAACCCGCTAAGTCCAAAGAGTCATTATGTGATGGAAAATGTAACGAACTGTCATTCTCCCATACTGCCACTAAGGCCAAGGAAGAAAACCGCTAAGTCAAAATTAGGGTATGTGATGGAAAATGTAACGAACTGTCATTCTCCCATACTGCCACTAAGGGGCCAGAGTGGCTCCCTTAAAGTCAAAGATTGGTATGTGATGAAAGACATGTCCGTAGCTGCGGAGTTCACATACGATTCTGGCCTAGCCAACCACCTATCTCCAGCGGCGGTCCCAGCGAGGCGGGGCGGCGTTAGATTCGGGCTGATCAAAATTAATCTAGAATCTCACCAATCCCCCCCTCCCCAAACACACACACATTAGCTTAAGCTAAGGCCTTGTGAGAGGCCTACTAGCTACTGTGGTCGGAGGCGGAGGCCTGGGGATGAGTGCTTTGCTCAGGCGGGCTCAACAGGCCTAGGAGCAGGGAGAGACACAGAGAGCTAGACCCCCACCAAGCACAGCCACGCTACCTGCCCTGGCGCGGGTGATAGAGAGGGACAGAGGGGCCTGTTGCTCAGAGGCTCCAGCTGCTCAGAGGCCCAACATTATTATTGGGCATTATTATTATTAAGCTGGGCTATACCTAGACTGGGCCAGCACCTATACCCACTGCAGCACTACACACCCACAGGCCCCAGCTGCTCACAGAGGCTCCAAAGACTCCTCTGTCCCCTCTTGGCGTGTGTGTGAGCCTGGGGCATTACCCTGTATCCTACATCTAAGCTTAACCCCAATACAGACAGGGGCCCAACCTCTTCCTATCCCCTTTTCCCACAGCTAGCACAACCTAGACTCTGTTCTCCCAAAATTAATTTACAATCTAACCCAATCCTCCAGGCTGGGGAGGCCTTGTGAGAGGCCTACCTAGCTACTGCTGACCTCTGACTTGACTGATGCTTGGAGGGCTTGGGGAAAGGTAACTGACTCACCACAGGGCTGCAGCTACTCACAGAGGCCCAAGCTTGGGCCGAGGCCTTGTCAGAGGCCTACTAGCTACAACTTGACCTCTGGTTTGACCCCTGGCTTGGAGGCAAGAAGGCTAGGAGACAGTGCATGTTCTCAAGACGGGCTGCAGCTGCTCACAGAGGCTCAAAAGACTCCTCTCTGTCCCCCTTGTGGCGTGTGTGTGTGAGCCTGGGAGCGATACCCTGTATCCTACTCCACTAAACTTAACCCAAATTAAACCAGCTAATCAAACTAGCTAACACCCTCTATGCTAAGCCCGCAACACAAAGTGGCAAACACCCCCTCTGGGTACCACCCCACGGACAACCAGGCTTAAGCACCGATAAAGTACTGGTGTGCCCCACCAAAGCTAACCTATGGGGTTAAAGCCTTAAGCAGAGCCGAAAAAATCTCAAACCCATGGGCACAATACCTGCCCGGGTTGTTATATGATTCCGGCTACTTAAACCTCAGGCTAACTCAAAGAGTCATATGTGATGAACATGTAACAGACTGTCATTCTCCCATACTGCCACTAAGGGGCCAAGACTGAAAAGCTAACTCAAGACTCATTATGTGATGGAAAATGTAACAGACTGTCATTCTCCCCACTGCCACTAAGGGGCCAAGGTGAAAACCGGCTAAGTCAAGAGTGGTATGTGATGGAAAAATGTAACAGACTGTTCTCCCATACTGCCACTAGACCCCAGGTGGCTCCCGCTAAGTCAAGAGTTAGGTATGTGATGGAAAATGTAACAGACTGTCATTCTCCCATACTGCCCATAAGGGGCCAAGAGTGAAAACCAGCTAAGTCAAAGAGTTATGTGATGAACATGTCCGTAGCTCTTGAGTTCACATCACGATTCTGGCCCTAGCCACCCGCCTATCTCTTGGCAAGGTCACAGCGAGGCGGGGGTGGCGGCGTTGCCTCCCGGAGCGTCAAAATCTAAGAATCTCACCCAATCAGGCCCCCCTCCCCCAAAACACACACACACATTGGCTTAAGCTAAGGCCTTGTGAGGCCTACTAGCTACTGTGTCCGGACCCAGACGGGAGGAGGCCAGGGATGAGTGCTTGTGCTCAGACAGACTCAACTTGGGCCTAGGAGCAGGGGAAGACACAGAGGCTGCTAGACCCCCCACCAAAGCACAGCCACACACACCACTTTGCAGCAGCGCGGGTGATAGAGAGGGACAGAGAGAGGGCTGTTGCTCAGAGGCTCCAGCTGCTCCAGAGAGGCCCCAACTTGGGCGATTATTCCATTATTATTGCAGCACCCCTACACACACACTGTGCCCAGATGCAGGCCCCAGATGCTGTGCTATACCACTGCAACACCCTACACACTGTCCCCACCCACAATGTAGCTGAGCCTGGCTCATTACCCTGTATCCTCATCTAAGCTTGTGGCCAATTAATGTGAGCCTGGAAACCTCTTCCCTGTATCTTTCACATCTAAACTTAACCCCAGACTCTGTTCTCCCAAAATTAATTTACAATCTAACCCAATCCCCCTTTTCTGGCCTTGTGAGAGAGACCTACTAGCTACTGCTGACCTCGGCTTGACCCCTGATGCTTGAGCGGAGGGCTTGGGAAGAGGCTTGTGCTCACAGGGCTGCAGCTACTCACAGAGGCCCAAACTTGGGCCGAGGGCCTTCAGAGGCCTACTAGCTACAGCTTGACCTCTGGTTTTGACCCCCTGGCTTGGAGGCACAGAGGCCCTGGGAGACAGTGCATGTTCTCAGACAGGCTGCAGCTGCTCACAGAGGCTCAAAGACTCCCCTGGGGAGGCCTGGGGCATTACCCTGTATCTACTCCACTAAACTTAACCTAAATTAAACCGCTAATCAACTGGCTAACCCTCTATGCTAAGCCCATGACACAAAGTGGCAAACACCCCCCTCTGGAGTGCCACCCCCCACGGACAACCAGGCTTACCGATAAGTGCTGGTGCACTGTGCCCATAAGCCTAACCTCATGGGTTAAAGCCTTAAGCAAAAGAAAAATCTCAAACCCATGGTATACCTCACGGGTTTCATTATGATTCGGCCCACAACAAACCTCCGAAGTGGCTAAGTCAAAGTCATATGTGATGAACATGTAACAGACTGTCATTCTCCCATACTGCCACTAAGGGGCCAAGACTGAAAAAGCTAACTCAAGACTGCATTATGTGATGGAAAATGTAACAGACTGTCATTCTCCCATACTGCCACTAAGGGGCCAAGACTGAAAACCAGCTAAGTCAAACTTCATTATGTGATGGAAAATGTAACAGACTGTCATTCTCCCATGCTGCCACTAAGGGCCAAGAGTGAAAACCGGCTAAGTCAAAGTGGTATGTGATGGGAAAATGCCAACAGACTGTCATTCTCCCATACTGCCACTAAGGGCCAAAGAGTGAAAACCAGCTAAGTCAAAGAGTGGTATGTGATGAACATGTCGCCCTAGCTCTTGGGATTCACATCACGATTCTGCCCTAACCAACCGCCCTATCTCATGCCTTAAAGGTCACAGCGGCGGGGGGTGCGGCGTTAGCGTCGGGCGTCAAAAGTAATCTAAGTCTCACCCAATCCTGGCCCCCTCCCCCAAAACACACACATTAGCTTAAGCTAAGGCCTTGTGAGAGGCCTAGCTACTGTGTCCGGGTTGGCGGGGAGGCCTGGGGATGAAAGTGCTTGTGCTCAGGCGCTCAACAGGACTAGGGCAGGGAGAGACACAGAAATACGCTAGACCCCCCACCAAGCACAGCCCACACACGCTTGCAGCCCAGGTGATAGAGAGGGACAGAGAGGGGCCTGTTGCTCAGAGGCTCCAGCTGCTCAGAGAGGCCCCAACTTATTATTATTATTACATTATTATTATTAAAGTTGGGCCTAGATGCTGTGCCCTAGATGCTTGGGCTAGATGCTGTGCTGCCCACTGCAGCACCCCACACACACACCCACCCACAGGCCCCAGCTGCTCACAGAGGCTCCAAAGACTCCTCTCTGTCCCCTCAGCGTGTGTGTGAGCCTGGGGCATTACCCTGTATCCTACATCTAAACTTAACCCCAATTAACCACGAGACAGAGGCCCAGCCTCTTCCCTATCCCCTTTTCCACAGCTAGCACAACCTAGACTCTGTTCTCCCAAAATTAATTTACAATCCTAACCCAATCCTCCAGCAGGCTGAGGGCCTTGTGAGGCCTACTAGCTACTGCTGACCTCTGACTTGACCCCTGATGCTTGGGAGGGCTTGGGGGAAGAGTGCTTGTGCTCTGAGGGCTGCAGCTACTCACAGGAGCCCAAACTTAGGCCGAGGCCTTGTCAGAGCCTACTAGCTAGCTTGACCTCTGGTTTGACCCTGGCCGCTTGGAGGCACAGAGGAGGCCCTAGGAGACAGTGCATGTTCTCACAAAGGCTGCAGCTGCTCTGAAGGCTCAAAGACTCCTCTCTGTCCCCTCTTGTGGCGTGTGTGTGACCCTGGGGCATTACCCTGTATCTACTCACTAAACTTAACCAAATTAAACCGCTAATCAAACTAGCTAACACCCTCTATGCTAAGCCCTTAACCTGAAGTGGCAAACACCCCCCTCTGGGTACCACCCCCGGACAACCAGGCTTAAGCACGATAAGTACTGGTGCACTGTGCCCCTAACTAACCTGCCAAGGGGTTAAAGCCTTAAGCAAACCCGAAAAAATCTCAAACCCATGGTATATACGGGGTTCGGTATATGATTCGGCCCTAGCAAACCTCCAAGCTAGCACAAAGTCATATGTGATGAACATGTAACAGACTGTCATTCTCCCATACTGCCACTAAGGGGCCAAGACTGAAAAGCTAACTCAAGACTTCGTATGTGATGGAAAATGTAACAGACTGTCATTCTGCCACCCAATACTGCCACTAAGGGGCCAAGGGCCAAGTGAAAACCCGCTAAGTCAAAGAGTCGTATGTGATGGAAAATGTAACAGACTGTCATTCTCCCATGCTGCCACTAAGGGGCCAAGAGTGAAAACCAGCTAAGTCAAGAGTGGTATGTGATGGAAAAATGTAACAGACTGTCATTCTCCCACATACCACTAAGGGGCCAAGGTGAAAACCAGCTAAGTCAAAATGTAACAGACTGTCATTCTCCCATACTGTGATGAAAACCATGTCCCGTATGTGATGGAAAATGTAACAGACTGTCATTCTCCCATACTCACATGAAAACCAGCTAAGTCTGGCCTAGCCAGTTCACATGCTATTCTCAGCCAACCGCCCTATCTAAGGCCTCACAGCGAGGCAGGGGGTGGCCGGCGTTGCGTCGGGCGTCAAAAATTAATCTAGAATCTCACCCAATCCCTGAGCGCCCCCTCCCCCAAACACACACACATTGGCTTAGCTAAGGCCTTGTGAAGGCCTACTAGCTACTGTGTCCGGACCCGGGCGGAGGCCTGGGGATAGTGCTTGTGCTCAGGCGGGCTCAACTTGGGCTAGGGCAGGGAGAGACACAGAAACAAGCTAGACCCCCCCACCAAGCAAAGCCACACCTGCACTTTTCTGTGGCGCGGGTGATAGAGAGGGACAGTGAGAGGGGCCTGTTGCTCAGAGAGGCTCCAGCTGCTCAAGAGGGGCTAACTTATTATTATTATTACATTGGTATTAAATTTGGGCTAGATGCTGTGCCTAGATGCTTGGGCCTAGATGCTGTGCTATACCCACTGCAGCACCCCTACACACACACACACCCACCCACAGGCCCCAGCTGCTCACAGGGGCTCCAAAGAGACTCCCTCTGTCCCCTCTTGTGGCGTGTGTGGCCAGGCCTGGGAGCGATACCCTGTATCCCATCTAAGCTTAACCCCAATTTGCAGAACAGAGGCCCAACCTCTTCCCTATCCCCCTTTTCCACAGCTAGCACAACCTAGACTCTGTTCTCCCAAAATTAATTTACAATCTAACCCAATCCTCCAGCCCAGGCTGAGGCCTTGTGAGAGGCCTACTAGCTACTGCTGACCTCTGACTTGACCCCTGATGCTTGGGGGAGCGGGAGAGAGTGCTTGTGCTCACCGCGGGCTGCAGCTACTCCTGGGAGCCCAAACTTAGGCGAGGAGCCCTTGTCAGAGACCTACTAGCTACAACTTGACCTCTGGTTTGACCCCTGGCTTGGAGGCACAGAACTTGGACAGTGCATGTTCTCCGCACCCAGGCTGCAGCTGCTCACAGGGCTCCAAGGGCCTCCTCTCTGTCCCCTGCTTGGCGTGTGTGTGTGTGAGGCGCAGGGCATTACCCTGTATCCTCTCCACTAAACTCCAACCCAAATTAAACACGCTAATCAAACTAGCTAACACCCTCTATGCTAAGC
>NW_025963036.1:0-7209 GCF_017589495.1 Alosa alosa
AAATTTCAAAATATGTCAGATATTGTCCAAATTATTTTTTAATTCCGTCTAGACATGTGAAATGCATGATTTATGGCAAAAAAGTGAAAAAAAAATTGGTCTAATTTTTTCGGACTTTTCAGATTTTCTTAGTTTTCACATAAGGTCCGGGTCAGGAAAAAAGACAGATTTTGACAAATTTCAAAATATGTCAGATATTGTCCAAATTATTTTTAATGTCTGAAATGCATGATTTTTTGGACTTTTCAGATTTTCTTAGTTTTCACATAAGGTCCGGGGTCAGGAAAAAGACAGATTTTGACAAATTTCAAAATGTGTCAGATATTGTCCAAATTATTTTTAATTCACGTCTAGACATGTGAAATGCATGATCTATGGCAAAAAAAAGTGAAAAAAAATTGTCTTATTTTTTTCGACTTTTCAGATTTTCTTAGTTTTCACACATAAGGTCCGGGGTCAGGAAAAAAGACAGATTTTGACAAATTTCAAAATATGTCAGATATTGTCCAAATTATTTTTTTAATTCACGTCTAGACATTTGAAATGCATGATCTATGGCAAAAAAGTGAAAAAAAAATTGTCTTATTTTTTTCGTACTTTTCAGATTTTCTTATATCTCTTTTCCACCAAGGCAGTTCTGGTGCTGGTTCGGAGTCGGTGCCAAATATCGAACCGGTTCTTTGCTTTTCCACACAAATAAACCCGGTTCTGGGCCAACAAAACAGGTTCCAGCTCAGCACCAACTCTGAACTGGTCTAGAGATAAGAACCGGTTACGTCAGGTGCTGGGGGAGATCGTGACGTAGCCTACCTAAAACAAAAACTTTGCGACGCCATTTTTTTTTTAAACACCGGTCAGCTGTTAACGTTTGCTCAGCTGTTAACGTACTTTGGGTAGAACTAATGGACGGAAAACAGAAACAACCGTGGTCTGTGGAGGAAACAAACTGTCTGCTGGCTTTGTGGTCCTCCACAGAAATTCAAAGTAAATTGGAAGGAGCTGTGCGGACAAAACCAATCTTTGAAAAGCTAGAAAATGAAATGTCTATAGCGGGTTACCAGAGGAGTGTAGACCAGTTGATAAACAAAATTAAAAAATTAAAAAAAGATTATCGGGACCAAAAAAGGGAGCTTGGGCGAAGTGGTAGCGGTCGTCAACGAAGATCCCCACATTTCGACGTCCTGGACTCCATACTTGGTGACCGGCCGGCATGCCAAACCACCGGGGCACTGAACTCTGCCACAGCCTTGTTAGAGGCTATGGTGAATGGAGAGGCAGAAAATTCCAATGCTTCAGGTGGGTCTTATATTTCATATGTTTCAATGTTACTCATGTTTTTTTTTAAACGGTGTAGCCAGCTATGTATTGTTACAATGTTATAGTTAGGTGACGACAACAAGCAAAATGTAGCAAGCTACTACCGCTAGCAAACTTAGCCTACTTGGTTACCTTGGTTACAGTTCCTAAACGTTATCGTTTTTATAAGGCATTTACTAACGTTATGGCTGCATTACAAAAAGCCGAAATTTAAATAAGTGTGTTGGACTTATTTCAGTCTGTGCTTTCAAACTTTGTTCCCTGTTTTGGTTGTTTAGAGTTGTCTGTCACTGGTGAGGAAGGGGATGTTGATGACACGGAGCTACCACCACCACCACCACAGGACTGCAGCTCACCGCGTCCGGTACCATCTGCCTCCGTGTCATCACGGCAAGCCAAACGAGGTAAAATATTTTGTGCTATGTATTCCGTGTTTCCTTAATGTTTAGGCCTACATGTTATACATGACCTCATTGCATATATTGTCCAACAAGCATTTAACCTTTACTTACTTACTGCCCTTTATGCCTCCTGCCTCCAAGCATTTAACCTAGTTTCTTAAAATGAAGGGTCAGTATGTCCTACTGAAACGGTAGATTATTGTCAACATGCAGGTGCATTGTTTGCAGATTTTGTTAGAAATTGTTAAATTATGGTGGCAGCCAATGTAAAACAAACTAGTTTATCTGCAGTAATGGACTTGTACTAGTAGTGCACAGTACAGTACAAGATGTATTTATATTACAGCAACTATATGCTCTGGTGGTAGATAGTTTGACATTGTCATCTAATCACACATTTTGGTTTGGTTTGTTTGTTTTCTACACAGCAAAAAGAAAGCGTGACAATGAGGAGCTGTTGGACTACATGGAAAAGGCTGACGATAAGTTCTTGCAGCTCAACAAGGACATGGCAGCAAAGATGGAGGCAGACACAAGCGCTCTGCTTGGGCTCATGGGGCGCATAGTGGCAGTGATGGAGGCGCAAGCAAACAAATAGAGAATACTGTTTTTAATTTAATAAATATGTTATTTATTTATTTATTTGATTGTTAATGCCAATAAACACATGTTTATATATTTACCAACATTCTCACCCTTCCCTATTCCAAAAAACAGTTTTGAATATGTGAATGTGCCGTGCAAACAAACACACGCAGGCACAACACACACAGGCACAACCGGTTAAAATAATTTCATTAATTGTATTCCACATTAACTACCTATCCAAAATTACAGGGATAAATCAACAGATACTGTACATGTACCACAACACAAAACAGGTAACTGGCAGTAATGATGTATGAAAACAATCACTCCTCTATACTGAAATAGTTCATTAAGGCTGCTCTAATATCTGCCCCTTCTTGCTCACCATGCTCAGGTAATACCTGATTTGGAGGTTGAATGTCTAACTGCCTGTCTCTGCAAGCCTCAATGTATCTGTCACCATGCTCTTCACAAATATTATGAAGCACACAGCAGGTCAAGGTCATTTTCTTGCTGAGCTCCAGCTTGCAGTCATTTCTTTTGAGGAGACATCTCCAACGTCCCTTTAACCTTCCAAAAGCCATCTCTACAGCCGAAAGCGACTGCTCAATCTGTAATTGTAGGTGCGTTGTTCAGGTGACAGTCTTCCAGTGTCTGAGAAGGGCTTCATAAGCCAATTTTGCAGTGGGTAAGCGGGGTCACCGATGAGGTAGTGTCCAACATTAATGCCAGAGATTATCTTTTTGTTTTGTCCAAGTAATTCCCCATCACTTAGTTGCCCCCACAAATGTGATTGTCTTAGCACTCTTGCATCATGCACACTCCCTGCATAGCCCCACATACATCCCAAAACAGTCCTTTGCCGTCCACAACTCCTTGCAATATAATTGAGTGCCACCCTTTCCTGTTAAAATAGTCACGGGGATACTCCTCGGGTGCAATGATTGGGATGTGGCTTCCATCTATTGCACCAACACACTGTGGCATTCTCCAGTGGTTATTGAAGAAGGTGGCCATTTCAACCAGCTTAGCAGCATCTGGAGTGGTGATGTGTTTAGAGAGCAAGACCCTTATAGCCGAAGTCACAGAAATCCTGAACACAGTTAAACACTGTGCTTATACCTACCCCAAAAAGGTGGCCAATGGTCCTATACTCAATGCCGGCAGTAGCCAGCTTCCAGAGAGCAATTGCTACACGTTTTCTAACTGGAACAGCCATACGGTAATTGGTGTTAATTTTGACCATGAGATGCCTGACCTTATGGCATATGTATTCAAATGACTCCCGGGACACTCGAAAGTTTCGAATAAACTGTGTAGGGGTGAAAGCCGGCACAACTGTGTCCCACCAGGTTTGTGATAGGGGGTATGCCCAAACAGCATGTGTCCTCCTCCTCGTTGCCCTCAGCCTTAATACAATCTGCAAAGGCAAAATCCTGTATCATTTGGTTTGTTTACAGATAGGTTATGGTATTGTGATGAGAAATGGAAATTGTATTGTACAGTAACGTTATTACATCCACGATACGACCCCCCCCCCCCCTCCCCACCAAGAACACACACACACCCAAAACACTCATACGCATACATTTCATTATTTATATTTCCCTTTATGAGTACATGACAATACACTACTTGAACTATGAGCAGTAAGTTAACAGCTAGCTTGACGCTAGAGCATTGATATGCTATAGATGTTGCCATCGCATGCCTGCAAATGTTATAATAATAACAGTCAAAACATGCGAAATAAATTACCTTTCTTCTTGAACGTATCCGCTGTCCATAGCGGTCACGAAGAGTTGTCAAAGCGCGTCTCCGAATTCCAGTGTGAATTTGTAAAGCCAGTAGCAAAAGTATTGGTATGTAGTCCTCCATTGTTTATTATGATTGATGACTTCATGACACGTTGCTAGGACAACGGAGGTGCAAGCAGTGACTTAAAGACGTAGCCCTACGCTGGCTCGCAGTCTGTGGAAAATCGACTGGTTCTTAGATAATCTGGCGAGTGGAACCAGCACCGAACTGGTATAAGCACCAGCCCAGAACCAGCACCTGGTTCATATTGGTGGAAAAGAGATATTAGTTTTCACATAAGGTCCGGGGTCAGGAAAAAAGACAGATTTTGACAAATTTCAAAATATGTCAGATATTGTCCAAATTATTTTTTAATTCACGTCTAGACATTTGAAATGCATGATCTATGGCAAAAAAGTGAAAAAAAATTGTCTGATTTTTTCGGACTTTTCAGATTTTCTTAGTTTTCACATAAGGTCCGGGGTAAGGAAAAAAGACAGATTTTGACAAATTTCAAAATATGTCAGATATTGTCCAAATTATTTTTTAATTCACGTCTAGACATGTGAAATGCATGATCTATGGCAAAAAAGTGAAAAAAAAAAAAATTGTCTGATTTTTTCGGACTTTTCAGATTTTCTTAGTTTTCACATAAGGTCGGGGTCAGGAAAAAGACAGATTTTTTGACAAATTTCAAAATATGTCAGATATTGTCCAAATTATTTTTTAATTCACGCCTAGACATTTGAAATGCATGATCTATGGCAAAAAGTGAAAAAAAAAAAATTGTCTGATTTTCGACTTTTCAGATTTTCTTAGTTTTCACATAAGGTCCGGGGTCAGGAAAAAGCGACAGATTTTGACAAATTTCAAAATATGTCAGATATTGTCCAAATTATTTTTTTTAATTCACGCCTACACATGTGAAATGCATGATCTATGGCAAAAAAAAAAAAAAAATTGGTCTTATTTTTTTTCAGTACTTTTCAGATTTTCTTAGTTTTCACATAAGGTCCGGGGTAAGGAAAAAAAGACAGATTTTGACAAATTTCAAAATATGTCAGATATTGTCCAAATTATTTTTTTTAATTTCGCCTAGACATTTGAAATGCATGATCTATGGCAAAAAAAGAAAAAAAAAAAAATTGTCTGATTTTCGGACTTTTCAGATTTTCTTAGTTTTCACATAAGGTCGGGGTCAGGAAAAAAGACAGATTTTGACAATTTTCAAAATATGTCAGATATTGTCCAAATTATTTTTTTAATTCACGTCTAGACATGTGAAATGCATGATCTATGGCAAAAAAAGTGAAAAAAATTGGTCTTATTTTTTCGACTTTTTCAGATTTTCTTAGTTTTCACATAAGGTCGGGGTCAGGAAAAAAAGACAGATTTTGACAAATTTCAAAATATGTCAGATATTGTCCAAATTATTTTTTAATTCACGCCTAGACATGTGAAATGCATGATCTATGGCAAAAAGTGAAAAAAAAATTGTCTGATTTTTTCGGACTTTTCAGATTTTCTTAGTTTTCACATAAGGTCGGGGGTCAGGAAAAAAAGACAGATTTTGACAAATTTTAAAATATGTCAGATATTGTCCAAATTATTTTTTTAATTCACGTCTAGACATGTGAAATGCATGATCTATGGCAAAAAGTGAAAAAAAAAATTGTGATTTTTTTTCGGACTTTTCAGATTTTTCTTAGTTTTCACATAAGGTCGGGGTCAGGAAAAAAAGACAGATTTTGACAAATTTCAAAAATATGTCAGATATTGTCCAAATTATTTTTAATTCACGTCTAGACATGTGAAATGCATGATCTATGGCAAAAAAGTGAAAAAAAAAATTGTCTGATTTTTTTAGGACTTTTCAGATTTTCTTAGTTTTCACATAAGGTCCGGGGTCAGGAAAAAAGACAGATTTTGACAAATTTCAAAATATGTCAGATATTGTCCAAATTTTTTTTTAATTCACGTCTAGACATTTGAAATGCATGATCTATGGCAAAAAGTGAAAAAAATTGTCTGATTTTTTTCCGGACTTTTCAGATTTTCTTAGTTTTCACATAAGGTCGGGGTCAGGAAAAAGACAGATTTTGACAAATTTCAAAATATGTCAGATATTGTCCAAATTATTTTTTAATTCACGTCTAGACATGTGAAATGCATGATTTATGGCAAAAAAAGTGAAAAAAAAATTGGTCTTATTTTTTTCGTACTTTTCAAATTTTCTTAGTTTTCACATAAGGTCCGGGGTCAGGAAAAAAGACAGATTTTGACAAATTTCAAAATATGTCAGATATTGTCAAATTATTTTTAAATTGTAAAGGAAATTTTTTAATGTCTGTCTTTTTTTCGGACTTTTCAGATTTTCTTAGTTTTCACATAAGGTCGGGTTCAGGAAAAAGACAGATTTTGACAAATTTCAAAATGTGTCAGATATTGTCCAAATTATTTTTTTAATTCACGTCTAGACATGTGAAATGCATGATCTATGGCAAAAAAAGTGAAAAAAATTGTCTTATTTTTTTAGGACTTTTTCAGATTTTCTTAGTTTTCACATAAGGTCGGGTCAGGGAAAAAGACAGATTTTGACAAATTTCAAAATATATCAGATATTGTCCAAATTATTTTTTAATTCACGTCTAGACATTTGAAATGCATGATCTATGGCAAAAAGGAAAAAAAAAAAATTGGTCTTATTTTTTCAGACTTTTCAGATTTTCTTGGTTTTCACATAAGGTCCGGGGTCAGGGAAAAAGACAGATTTTGACAAATTTCAAAATATGTCAGATATTGTCCAAATTATTTTTAATTCACGTCTAGACATTTGAAATGCATGATCTATGGCAAAAAGTGAAAAAAAAATTGTCTGATTTTTCGGACTTTTCAGATTTTCTTAGTTTTCACATAAGGTCCGGGGTCAGGAAAAAAGACAGATTTTGACAAATTTCAAAATATGTCAGATATTGTCAAATTTTTTTAATTCCGTCTAGACATTTGAAATGCATGATCTATGGCAAAAAAAGAAAAAAAAAAATTGTCTGATTTTTTTTCGGACTTTTCAGATTTTCTTAGTTTTCACATAAGGTCCGGGGTCAGG
>NW_025963037.1:0-7188 GCF_017589495.1 Alosa alosa
TTATCTAATTTCTTGGGCGTCAGGGAGCCGCTTATCAATATCGCGGGAGACTCCCGGAACTTTTGGGAGACTTGGGATGTCTGCTTTCATTATTCCCCAATTTCTGTAGGCAATCTTTTTTTTTCTCTCGATGTTAAATTTGATGACTTTTGATGAAAATCCTGTAGATGCCGCTTGCCAAGTCGAACAGAAATCGTCTATATTGTCTAAATTTTACGACATATCCTCTTTTCGTCAATCTACTGTTTTGGTCTACTGTTATACCTCGTGCACGAGCAGAGATGAAGCTGACCTAAACCTCGCTTGAATAAACAAGGCCAAGATGCCGCTAACTTATGGGACGGCTTCAGCCCCAAGTGAAAGTCTACGCTAGTTCAAGCCAGGCTATTTCTGTTAAGCGTTAAGCGCCGTTAAGCGCCGCCTTCATTAGTGAGGTTGATGGAATACCGCCCTGGTGTCTATCAGGTAAAAGGCTGAAATTTGTTTTCATCTGGGGCACACAGTTTTGTAGTGGTGGAAGTACAAAATATCAGGATATAAACAATTTGTATGTGTTTATTATATATACTGTATAAACATGTTCTGTTTATATTTTATATCAAAGGTACTTAGTGTGATAGTACATTCTGGATGGTCCTTGTGTCATATTTAGGATGTATAAAATGGCAAGGAAAAACACCACCACAAGATAGGTAGGCTATTAAGAATCTATTACATTTTTAAAAGAACTGTTCTTGTTTGAAGTAGACTAATAACAACATTAAGATGGTACAATGGGATGATTCTGAAATATTTTTGCTGTTCTAGGCTACTGGTTATCGAAATAAACAAACCAATGAGTGCCTCATATCTAAACAGAAAAAAACATAGTGCCTCATATCTAAACAGAAAAATATGCTTTATGTAAGGGATAATGTATTGT
This sequence comes from Alosa alosa, assembly GCF_017589495.1. Classification (NCBI taxonomy): domain Eukaryota; kingdom Metazoa; phylum Chordata; class Actinopteri; order Clupeiformes; family Clupeidae; genus Alosa; species Alosa alosa. Next base: position 923 of record NW_025963037.1, read on the forward strand.
CCGCCGGTAATTATCAGAAAATAAGTCCCGACAGGGAGAACGCCAACGCGCAACGGAGGTGTCCTGTTATATGGAATTAATGGACGAGGGCGAGGGGCAAAGAACTCCCCGACGCGCAGCAGAGTTGCCTCCACCCGTCCCTTACATGATCACCGGCAAAGTATATAATCACCGGTTTACGTCGGACGGTTCACGCCTCCGCGTCGTCCATTTATTTCTGATAATGGACACCTCGTCGGGCATTATCCCTTACATAACAGGACACACCTCGAAGGCCGTTATCCCGCTTATCACTCGGTTGCCACTGTAAAGCAAAGGAAACACGCGGTTCCGTTTAAAAAGAAGCTCACTAGTTATAGTGGATGGATAGCCTGGCTAGCGCCACCACTTCTCAATGAGACGTGGTCTGGGAACCAAACATTAATTTTCTCGTATTTGAAAAAAATGCCCAGATCCGTTTATTGGGTGCCACGGATGTCTATCAAATGCGCCTGTGCATAGCTCATCATCGCCTTGCTTTCCCCTTGTTCTGTGATTGGTCCCCTATCTCAGGCGAAAATTTGCTCCATGGTCTCCAGGCTGCCTTAGCAGCGTGAATCAAATCGCGCGCAAGGCAGCATGGGAACACCCAGGCTAGTGGATGGAATCCACTATCTTGAAATCTCCTGGCTTCTTCTTCTTATAACCTTTTCTTTTTACCTTTTCAAGAATGAATGCTTAATTTAACCGCTTTTAACGCATACAGACATGTTGAAATAACCGTTGTGTAGGTCTGGAGTTGGACAAGAGATGTATCTTTTCAGATTTTCTTAAAAGTTTATACTTTTTGAGAAATAGGGGATTAAATATGTCAAAAAGCTAAGACTTGTATGGCTGTGATGTCATAATGGCCTAAAGCCTGCTGCGCTCATTAAGCTCCCAGAGAAGTTCCCGGGCTAATTAGAACACTGGCACAGGTGTCACCTGTGAAACTGTCTCAGCTTCTAATGCATACAATCTGGTGCTCCCTAAATCTACACATTCTGTGTAAGTGTTTCCTGTGTGTCAAAATAAAAGTCACAGCCATATCTCATGCTTTGCGCATTATATCTCCAGAACGGTTTGACGCATATGCTTCAAATTTGGTACAAGTGTTTGTATGGACTCAAAGATGAAGTGAGTTGATGTTGGAGGTCACAGGTCAAAGGTCAAGTCAATGAACACTCTGAGTGTGATATCTCAAGAATGCCTTGACATACATGCCTGAAATTTGGTATGAGTATTTGTATGGATTCAAAGATGAAGTAAATTGATGTTGGAGGTCAAAGGTCAAATGTCAAGGTCAAAAACACCTGGAGTATTATATTTCAAGAACACCTTGACACAGAAGGTCTTTTGGTACGAGGGTTTGTATGAACTCAAAGATTAAGTGATTTAATGTTTTTTTTCCCCCAGGAATTTCCCCACCAACATTAAGCCAGCAGCTTTCCCTCCACTATAGTAATTCCTCTGGCATTACATTCTAGTTCAGCTTGTTGTACAACTTTCGTTGGCCCTATAACAGCGATAGCATGGACAGTTAGCTTGTTTACAGTTGTTTATAGGCCCGAACGTTGGGAAGGCCCATTCATGTGAATGGAACTTTTTGCAGCACTCTGAAGAGCCGTGTAATAAATATAAAACATCTATACACTCTAATTCTTAATTCTGACATCTGTCAGAGAGAGTGTGTGAATCAATGCGACTGTCTGTGTGGTACTAGTATGAGTATGAAATACAGAAAAAACTGAAAAAACTCAAATTCATATGTTGATAATAGTTGATAAATGTGAAGCCATTTTATCATAGTGAGTCCAATAAGGTTAATATTGCTTACATTTTAAGTGAAAGTTATCATTGTTATCATAACATTGTGCTATAAAATAGAAGTTAAGGTATTTTGCCTGGTATGACCGATTGTCATTTTGTGGGCAATACCAAGGCAGAATACAGTACAAACAATACAACTTCCAAAAAAGGTCAAATTTGAGTTTTTTTTTTTTTTTTTTTTGTAGATAGATTAATACAGGTATACACTACAAAATGTGAAAATTACAATATTATACCTATAACTCAATTGTCAGGACATTAAAATAACTGTAAAGTCATTTTTTTCAGTTTCACACTCTGGTGAGCTAAGGTCTTTTGCCTTAGTAGGGCAGACTCTAGGTGATCTTTCGGTCTAATGCCTGGTCCCATCGTGTCCAAGCTCCCTGTTGCCGCATACCTACTGACATGCAGGAGCGGCCCTCCTCCACCCCAGCACAGACCACATCTAGGACTAGCTGGCGCCTTTCTTTCCCTTGGGACTAGCTGTAGAGTGGCCTCGGAAAGCTTCCAAATCCTGCTCGCCCTGATGCCACCATTCCCACCAGCTCACCATGTCGCAGTTCAGCCAGCTGGACTGCCTCACATGCCTTCCACTTTCTTCCAGTTTGGACCTCGATGCCAGCTGAGGAGACCCTGGTGTCGCTGGAGTCCCTGCACAGCAGCACCTCCCTGGCCCGGGTGACCATAAACTCCTCCGTCAGACTGCTGAAAGGAAGTTGCAGCTTGTTCTTGCAGCCATAGAGTGCTATGCTGCTGCGGCTTCGAGGCAGACCCAACCACCTACGCAGGTGTTGACTTATCCTCCTCTCAAACCACTCAACAGTAGTCAGCGAATCTCATAAACCAGCAGAGGCCAGAGGAGTTGTGGCAAGATGTCATGCTGGTAAATCCAGGCTTTGAACTGGCCTGGCAGCCCAGACTTGTCCACCGCTGTAAGCAAGGTTCCCAGCTCACTGCTGGTTGCTTGCAGAGCTGCGGTGTCCTTCAGGGTGCTGTCAAACATCTTGCCCAGGCTCTTGACTGGCTTCTCTGCAACTGACCCACAGAAAAGCAAAACTTGTCAGTCACCTTCCCCTCCCTTACAACCAGTGCCCTAGATTTAGCAGGCTTGAATTCCATCCTTACCCAGCTGATGAGTTGCTCAAGGCCTGGTACCGATGTTTTGGTCATCGTGAGGTCATCCATGAATACCCTTATAGGGAGCTGACTTTGTGAGGGGTCCTCTGCACTCCATCTCTGTTGACTTCACTAGCATATTCATGGCTAAGGAAAACAGGATCACTGACACTGTGCAACCAGTGATTATGCCCTTTTCCAGACAATGCCATGCAGATGTTAATGCTCCATTGGTGACTCTGACTGAAACAGCTGTAAAAGTCCAGGATGAGGTCCCTGATCTTAGCTGGAACATGATGCAGGTTGAGTGCAGTCTCCACAAGCTTGTGCGGGATCCAGCCGTAGGCATTTGCTAGATCCAGCCACATAACTGCAAGGTCTCCTTTGACCTCTCTTGCTTCTCTGATCAGCTGGGTGATCACGCCTGCATGCTCTATGCATTCTGGCACCCTTGGGACTTTTCAGGAGAGGAACTAGGACACAATGCTGAAAAAACCTTGCCCTCCATGCTTAGGAGTGAGATGACCCTGAACTGCTCGATTGTGCATGAGTTCTCCTCCTAGGGGATCCAGATGCCCTCAGCATATCTCCACTCCTGGGCCACCCTTCTTCGTCTCCAGTAGATTAATTGACTCAGTTAATGTTTGTAAAAGAGTGGGGGTTAGACGTAAGGAAGAGGTTATTATTTCTAGAATGAGGGTTGGTCACACGTTTCTGAACAGCATTTTATTTATTTTAGGAAAACACCAGAGTGGCTTGTGTTCATGTCAGGAACCTGTGACAGTGCAACATGTTTTGATTTCTTGTAGCAATTATGCCCGCCAAAGATATCTCAGAGATAACTCAGAGAATTGTGAGAAATTGGCTTGGAAGAAGTATCTCTGAAAAGTATTTTAGAAGTAGGGTTAAGCGGGAGGGGAAAAGCTTTGGGACTCCATCGAACCACAGTGAGTCATTATCCACAAACGGCGAAAACATAGAATAGTTGTGAACCTTCCCAGGAGTGGCCGGCCGACCAAAATTACCCCGAGAGCTAAGGTCAGTGTTTATGACTCTCAACATAAGAAAGAGACTGGCAAAAATGACCTGCATGGCAGAGTTCCAAGACAAAAACCACTGCTGAGCAAAAAGAGCATTAAGGCTTGTCTCATTTATGCCAGAAATCTTGATGATCCCCAAGACTTTTGGGGAAACACTCTGTGGACTGACGAGACAAACGTTTTTGGAAGGTATGTGTCCCATTACATCTGGCATGAAAGTAACACCGCATTTCATCATTATACCAACAGTAAAATATGGTGGTGGTAGTGTGATGGTCTGGGGCTGTTTTGATGCTTCAGGACCTGGAAGACTTGCTGTAATAAATGGAACCATGAATTCTGCTGTTTACCAAACAATCCTGAAGGAGAATGTTCGGCCATCTATTTGTGACCTCAAGCTGAAGCTAACTTGGATTCGGCAGCAGGAAAATGATCCAAAACACACTAGCAAGTACACCTCTGAATGGCTGATGAAAAACAAAATGAAGACTTTGAAGTGGCCTAGTCAAAGTCCTGATGGACCTGAATCCTATTGAGATGCTGTTAAAAAGAAACTTAAAAAAAAAAACTTAAAAAGGCAGTTCATGCTCAAACCCTCCAATGTGGCTGACTTACAACAATTCTGCAAAGTGGGCCCAAAATTCCTCCACAGCTCTCTAAAAGACTCATTTCAAGTTATCGCAAATGCTTCATTGCAGTTGTTGCTGCTAAGGGTGGCCCAACCAGTTATTAGGTTTAGGGGGCAATAACTTTTTCATACAGGGCCATGTAGGTTTGGAGTTTGATTTCCCTTAAAGGAACACGCCACCCAATGTCAGTAGTAATATATGTTCTTACCTTAACTTTCACGAGTTGAGTCATACCTCTCCGTTGGTATGCGTGCACTCAAACGCCTGGTGCGCGGGCTGGACTGTGTTAGCATGTTGCTATGCTAGCTGGCTTTGCCGTAGCCAGCCGTGAGAAGTAATCAAAAACATCCACGTTTTCCCGACTTAAATACAGTTGCACGAAAGTAGTTGGTAGAATGTTCACGGCCACGCAACATGAAACGTGGCAATTTTCCGCTTAATAAACAGGAGAACTACAATGTGTGGCGCAATAGCACTTGGGAGTACTTCGACCTAACGTAGTAGTATTGTTAACACCTAATTGTAGATCCTATCCACCACAGAGTTTAGAATCCATGCTGGATCGACCCCTCAGCAGGGCTGCCAACTTTTCAAAAAACCTTGGAGTGAGATTTGGTGGGGCCAACCAAAATTTTGCTGCGGAAATTTTTGTTTGGCTCATTCAGCATTATACCGTACAGTAAAAAGGTGTAATGGGACCAGGGTCCCAGAGTTAAATTAACATTGGTATCAAAGGGATCTAGCCTAATGCTAGGACCATGGGCAATGGAGGCATTCTGAAAGTGGGTGGGACATTTCAGTGGGGGGTATGGGGGTCCTCCCCCAGAATTTTTTTTTGGACTAGATTCAGATGCAATTTCCTGAATTCTGGTACATTTTACCAGGTTATTTAGATACTTCTATATAACAAAATAAAGCCAGCCTACGAAATTACTAAAAAAGTAAATCATGCATAATTTAAAAAATAACTCAATATATAGGCTACTTGGCTAATAATAAGGTTTCCATTACAGCACTGCAGACGTTCAATGAACGCATGCAAGCGGATAAAGTAAATTAAATATCAAACTAAAGCGAAAATGTCATGCTTTTGAAGGCCTACCATTGTGCAGTCTAGCTGTGGTTAGTGACGTGATGCTGTTAATGGGGAGTTTTACATAAACCTATAGGTTATTATTTATTTGGCGTACAAACAGCACTGGTATTTCATACGGCAATAGTGGGGGGTCCAAACTAACAATTTTAAAAAAGTGGGTGGGTGTTTTGTAAGAATTTAAGAAATGTTTGTATATTTTAACTTTTAAATGCATCAATCTGGTGCACTTTAAAAAATAAATTCAGAGGTCAGACTTGCTTATTTTTATGGAAATATTTGTGCTGTAGCCTAAGCTATTTTGCACTTCAGAATTATAACCATGCATACACAGGTGGAATAGTTATGGTGATATTGCAATAAGTTCACAACCACAAAAACATATGGTCCATTTCACAGTTCAGAAATGTTCAGCACTCCATGAAATTATGCAGAAGTGGTCACCTGTGTTTTTCAGCTAGTTCATTTAAGATAATATATTGGTCATTGTAATGGCCATTGCCTACAGGCTATTCCTTTTCAGGATGTACCCATATCTGC
>NW_025963038.1:0-7186 GCF_017589495.1 Alosa alosa
CTAGACATTTGAAATGCATGATCTATGGCAAAAAAAGAAAAAAAAAAAAATTGTCTGATTTTTTAGGACTTTTCAGATTTTCTTAGTTTTCACATAAGGTCGGGGGTCAGGAAAAAAGACAGATTTTGACAAATTTCAAAATATGTCAGATATTGTCCAAATTATTTTTTTAATTCACGTCTAGACATGTGAAATGCATGATCTATGGCAAAAAAAAAAAAAAAAAAATTGTCTATTTTTTTTTCGGACTTTTCAGATTTTCTTAGTTTTTCACATAAGGTCGGGGTCAGGAAAAAAGACAGATTTTGACAAATTTCAAAATATGTCAGATATTAATCCAAATTATTTTTTTTAATTCACGTCTAGACATTTGAAATGCATGATCTATGGCAAAAAAAGTGAAAAAAAAAAATTGGTCTGATTTTTTCGGACTTTTTCAGATTTTCTTAGTTTTCACATAAGGTCGGGGTCAGGAAAAAGACAGATTTTGACAAATTTCAAAATATGTCAGATATTGTCCAAATTATTTTTTAATTCACGTCTAGACATTTGAAATGCATGATCTATGGCAAAAAAGTGAAAAAAAAAATTGGTCTGATTTTTTTCGGACTTTTCAGATTTTCTTAGTTTTCACATAAGGTCGGGGTCAGGAAAAAAGACAGATTTTGACAAATTTCAAAATATGTCAGATATTGTCAAATTATTTTTTAATTCGTCTAGACATTTGAAATGCATGATCTATGGCAAAAAAAAAGTGAAAAAAAAAATTGGTCTGATTTTTTTAGGACTTTTCAGATTTTCTTAGTTTTCACATAAGGTCGGGGTCAGGAAAAAAAGACAGATTTTGACAAATTTCAAAATATGTCAGATATTGTCAAATTATTTTTTTAATTCCGTCTAGACATTTGAAATGCATGATCTATGGCAAAAAAAAAAAAAAAAATTGTCTGATTTTTTTCGGACTTTTCAGATTTTCTTAGTTTTCACATAAGGTCGGGGTCAGGAAAAAAGACAGATTTTGACAAATTTCAAAATATGTCAGATATTGTCCAAATTATTTTTTAATTCACGTCTAGACATTTGAAATGCATGATCTATGGCAAAAAAAGTGAAAAAAAAATTGTCTGATTTTTTTTCGGACTTTTCAGATTTTCTTAGTTTTCACATAAGGTCCGGGGTCAGGAAAAAAGACAGATTTTGACAAATTTCAAAATATGTCAGATATTGTCCAAATTATTTTTTTAATTCACGTCTAGACATTTGAAATGCATGATCTATGGCAAAAAAAGTGAAAAAAAAAAATTGGTCTGATTTTTTAGGACTTTTCAGATTTTCTTAGTTTTCACATAAGGTCGGGGTCAGGAAAAAAAGACAGATTTTGACAAATTTCAAAATATGTCAGATATTGTCCAAATTATTTTTTAATTCACGTCTAGACATTTGAAATGCATGATCTATGGCAAAAAAGTGAAAAAAAATTGGTCTGATTTTTTTCGGACTTTTCAGATTTTCTTAGTTTTCACATAAGGTCCGGGGTCAGGAAAAAAGACAGATTTTGACAAATTTCAAAATATGTCAGATATTAATCAAATTATTTTTTTAATTCCGTCTAGACATTTGAAATGCATGATCTATGGCAAAAAAGTAAAAAAAAAAATTGGTCTGATTTTTTTCGGACTTTTCAGATTTTCTTAGTTTTCACATAAGGTCCGGGGTCAGGAAAAAAGACAGATTTTGACAAATTTCAAAATATGTCAGATATTGTCCAAATTATTTTTTTAATTCACGTCTAGACATTTGAAATGCATGATCTATGGCAAAAAAGTGAAAAAAAAATTGTCTGATTTTTTTCGGACTTTTCAGATTTTCTTAGTTTTCACATAAGGTCCGGGGTCAGGAAAAAAGACAGATTTTGACAAATTTCAAAATATGTCAGATATTGTCTAAATTATTTTTTAATTCACGTCTAGACATTTGAAATGCATGATCTATGGCAAAAAAAGTGAAAAAAAAAATTGTCTGATTTTTTTTAGGACTTTTCAGATTTTCTTAGTTTTCACATAAGGTCGGGGTCAGGAAAAAAAGACAGATTTTGACAAATTTCAAAATATGTCAGATATTGTCAAATTATTTTTTATTTCACGTCTAGACATTTGAAATGCATGATCTATGGCAAAAAAAAGTGAAAAAAAAATTGTCTGATTTTTTTTAGGACTTTTCAGATTTTCTTAGTTTTCACATAAGGTCGGGGTCAGGAAAAAAAGACAGATTTTGACAAATTTCAAAATATGTCAGATATTGTCCAAATTATTTTTTTAATTCACGTCTAGACATTTGAAATGCATGATCTATGGCAAAAAAAGTGAAAAAAAAATTGGTCTGATTTTTTTCGGACTTTTCAGATTTTCTTAGTTTTCACATAAGGTCGGGGTCAGGAAAAAAAGACAGATTTTGACAAATTTCAAAATATGTCAGATATTGTCCAAATTATTTTTTAATTCACGTCTAGACATTTGAAATGCATGATCTATGGCAAAAAAAGTGAAAAAAAAATTGGTCTGATTTTTTTCGGACTTTTCAGATTTTCTTAGTTTTCACATAAGGTCGGGGTCAGGAAAAAAAGACAGATTTTGACAAATTTCAAAATATGTCAGATATTGTCAAATTATTTTTTAATTCACGTCTAGACATTTGAAATGCATGATCTATGGCAAAAAAGTGAAAAAAAAATTGTCTGATTTTTTAGGACTTTTCAGATTTTCTTAGTTTTCACATAAGGTCGGGGTCAGGAAAAAAAAGACAGATTTTGACAAATTTCAAAATATGTCAGATATTATCAAATTATTTTTTAATTCACGTCTAGACATTTGAAATGCATGATCTATGGCAAAAAAGTGAAAAAAAATTGGTCTGATTTTTTTAGGACTTTTCAGATTTTCTTAGTTTTCACATAAGGTCGGGGTCAGGAAAAAAGACAGATTTTGACAAATTTCAAAATATGTCAGATATTGTCAAATTATTTTTTAATTCACGTCTAGACATTTGAAATGCATGATCTATGCAAAAAAAAGTGAAAAAAAATTGGTCTGATTTTTTTTAGGACTTTTCAGATTTTCTTAGTTTTCACATAAGGTCGGGGTCAGGAAAAAAAGACAGATTTTGACAAATTTCAAAATATGTCAGATATTGTCAAATTATTTTTTAATTCACGTCTAGACATTTGAAATGCATGATCTATGGCAAAAAAAAGTGAAAAAAAAAAAATTGGTCTGATTTTTTCGGACTTTTCAGATTTTCTTAGTTTTCACATAAGGTCCGGGGTCAGGGAAAAAGACAGATTTTGACAAATTTCAAAATATGTCAGATATTGTCAAATTATTTTTTAATTCACGTCTAGACATTTGAAATGCATGATCTATGGCAAAAAAAGTGAAAAAAAAATTGGTCTGATTTTTTAGGACTTTTCAGATTTTCTTAGTTTTCACATAAGGTCGGGGTCAGAAAAAAAAGACAGATTTTGACAAATTTCAAAATATGTCAGATATTGTCAAATTATTTTTTTAATTCACGTCTAGACATTTGAAATGCATGATCTATGGCAAAAAAAGTGAAAAAAAAAAAATTGTCTGATTTTTTAGGACTTTTCAGATTTTTTCTAGTTTTCACATAAGGTCGGGGTCAGGAAAAAAAGACAGATTTTGACAAATTTCAAAATATGTCAGATATTGTCAAATTATTTTTTAATTTCACTTCTAGACATTTGAAATGCATGATCTATGGCAAAAAAGTGAAAAAAAAAAAATTGGTCTGATTTTTTTCAGGACTTTTCAGATTTTCTTAGTTTTCACATAAGGTCGGGGTCAGGAAAAAAGACAGATTTTGACAAATTTCAAAATATGTCAGATATTGTCCAAATTATTTTTTTATTTCACGTCTAGACATTTGAAATGCATGATCTATGGCAAAAAAAAAAAAAAAAAAAAATTGTCTGATTTTTTCGGACTTTTCAGATTTTCTTAGTTTTCACATAAGGTCGGGGTCAGGAAAAAAGACAGATTTTGACAAATTTCAAAATATGTCAGATATTGTCAAATTATTTTTTTAATTCACGTCTAGACATTTGAAATGCATGATCTATGGCAAAAAAAGTAAAAAAAAAAAAAAATTGGTCTGATTTTTTTAGGACTTTTCAGATTTTCTTAGTTTTCACATAAGGTCGGGGTCAGGAAAAAAGACAGATTTTGACAAATTTCAAAATATGTCAGATATTGTCAAATTATTTTTTAATTCACGTCTAGACATTTGAAATGCATGATCTATTAAAAAAAAAGTGAAAAAAAAATTGGTCTGATTTTTCAGGGACTTTTCAGATTTTCTTAGTTTTCACATAAGGTCGGGGTCAGGAAAAAAGACAGATTTTGACAAATTTCAAAATATGTCAGATATTGTCAAATTATTTTTTAATTCACGTCTAGACATTTGAAATGCATGATCTATGGCAAAAAAAGTGAAAAAAAAATTGGTCTGATTTTTTAGGACTTTTCAGATTTTCTTAGTTTTCACATAAGGTCGGGGTCAGGGAAAAAGACAGATTTTGACAAATTTCAAAATATGTCAGATATTGTCAAATTATTTTTTAATTCACGTCTAGACATTTTGAAATGCATGATCTATGGCAAAAAAGTGAAAAAAAAAATTGGTCTGATTTTTTTAGGACTTTTCAGATTTTCTTAGTTTTCACATAAGGTCGGGGTCAGGAAAAAGACAGATTTTGACAAATTTCAAAATATGTCAGATATTGTCAAATTATTTTTTTAATTCACGTCTAGACATTTGAAATGCATGATCTATGGCAAAAAAAGTGAAAAAAAAAATTGTCTGATTTTTTCCGGACTTTTCAGATTTTCTTAGTTTTCACATAAGGTCGAGGGGTCAGGGAAAAAAAGACAGATTTTGACAAATTTCAAAATATGTCAGATATTGTCAAATTATTTTTTAATTCACGTCTAGACATTTGAAATGCATGATCTATGGCAAAAAAGTGAAAAAAAAATTGGTCTGATTTTTAGGACTTTTCAGATTTTCTTAGTTTTCACATAAGGTCGGGGTCAGGAAAAAAGACAGATTTTGACAAATTTCAAAATATGTCAGATATTGTCCAAATTATTTTTTAATTTACGTCTAGACATTTGAAATGCATGATCTATGGCAAAAAAAGTGAAAAAAAAATTGTCTGATTTTTTTCGGACTTTTCAGATTTTCTTAGTTTTTTCACATAAGGTCCGGGGTCAGGAAAAAAAGACAGATTTTGACAAATTTCAAAATATGTCAGATATTGTCCAAATTATTTTTTAATTCACGTCTAGACATTTGAAATGCATGATCTATGGCAAAAAAAGTGAAAAACAAAAATTGGTCTGATTTTTTAGGACTTTTCAGATTTTCTTAGTTTTTCACATAAGGTCGGGGTCAGGAAAAAAGACAGATTTTGACAAATTTCAAAATATGTCAGATATTGTCCAAATTATTTTTTAATTCACGTCTAGACATTTGAAATGCATGATCTATGGCAAAAAAAAGAAAAAAAAAAATTGTCTGATTTTTTAGGACTTTTCAGATTTTCTTAGTTTTCACATAAGGTCGGGGTCAGGAAAAAGACAGATTTTGACAAATTTCAAAATATGTCAGATATTGTCAAATTATTTTTTAATTCACGTCTAGACATTTGAAATGCATGATCTATGGCAAAAAGTGAAAAAAAAAATTGTCTGATTTTTTTCGGACTTTTCAGATTTTCTTAGTTTTCACATAAGGTCGAGGGGTCAGGAAAAAAGACAGATTTTGACAAATTTCAAAATATGTCAGATATTGTCAAATTATTTTTTAATTCACGTCTAGACATTTGAAATGCATGATCTATGGCAAAAAAAGTGAAAAAAAAATTGTCTCTGATTTTTTCGGACTTTTCAGATTTTCTTAGTTTTCACATAAGGTCCGGGGTCAGGAAAAAAGACAGATTTTGACAAATTTCAAAATATGTCAGATATTGTCCAAATTATTTTTTAATTCACTTCTAGACATTTGAAATGCATGATCTATGGCAAAAAAAGAAAAAAAAAAATTGTCTGATTTTTTCAGGACTTTTCAGATTTTCTTAGTTTTCACATAAGGTCGGGGTCAGGAAAAAAAGACAGATTTTGACAAATTTCAAAATATGTCAGATATTGTCCAAATTATTTTTTATTTCACGTCTAGACATTTGAAATGCATGATCTATGCAAAAAAGTAAAAAAAAAAAAAATTGTCTGATTTTTTTTCGGACTTTTCAGATTTTCTTAGTTTTCACATAAGGTCGGGGTCAGGAAAAAAGACAGATTTTGACAAATTTCAAAATATGTCAGATATTAATCAAATTATTTTTTTAATTCACGTCTAGACATTTGAAATGCATGATCTATGGCAAAAAAAGTGAAAAAAAAATTGGTCTGATTTTTTTAGGACTTTTCAGATTTTCTTAGTTTTCACATAAGGTCGGGGTCAGGAAAAAAGACAGATTTTGACAAATTTCAAAATATGTCAGATATTGTCAAAATTTTTTTAATTCACGTCTAGACATTTGAAATGCATGATCTATGGCAAAAAAAGTGAAAAAAAAATTGTCTGATTTTTTTCGGACTTTTCAGATTTTCTTAGTTTTCACATAAGGTCCGGGGTCAGGAAAAAAAGACAGATTTTGACAAATTTCAAAATATGTCAGATATTGTCCAAATTATTTTTTAATTCACGTCTAGACATTTGAAATGCATGATCTATGGCAAAAAAAGTGAAAAAAAAAATTGGTCTTATTTTTTTCGGACTTTTCAGATTTTCTTAGTTTTCACATAAGGTCGGGGTCAGGAAAAAGACAGATTTTGACAAATTTCAAAATATGTCAGATATTGTCCAAATATTTTTTAATTCACGTCTAGACATTTGAAATGCATGATCTATGGCAAAAAAGTGAAAAAAAAATTGTCTGATTTTTTTCAGGACTTTTCAGATTTTCTTAGTTTTCACATAAGGTCGGGGTCAGGGAAAAAAAGACAGATTTTGACAAATTTCAAAATATGTCAGATATTATCAAATTATTTTTTATTTCACTTCTAGACATTTGAAATGCATGATCTATGGCAAAAAAAGTGAAAAA
>NW_025963039.1:0-7182 GCF_017589495.1 Alosa alosa
TATTTCATCACATACGACTCTTGACTTAGCGGGTTTTTCACTCTTGCCCCTTAGTGGCAGTATGGGAGAATGACAGTCTGTTACATTTTCCATCACATCGACTCTTGACTTGGCTTAGGGGTTTTCACTCTTGGCCTTAGTGGCAGTATGGGAGAATGACAGTCTGTTACATTTTCCATCACATACGACTCTTGACTTAGCGGGTTTTCACTCTTGGCCCCTTAGTGGCAGTATGGGAGAATGACAGTCTGTTACATTTTCCATCACATACGACTCTTGACTTAGCCTTTTCAGTCTTGGCCCCTTAGTGGCAGTATGGGAGAATGACAGTCTGTTACATTTTCCATCACATCACGAGTCTTGAGTTAAGCGCTTTTTCAGTCTTGGCCTTAGTGGCAGTATGGGAGAATGACAGTCTGTTACATGTTCATCACATATGACTCTTGAGTTAAGCGCCTGGAGGTTTGCTAGGGCGAATCATATCTGAACCATAGGTATACCATGGGTTTGAGATTTTTTTTCGGCTCTGCTTAAGGCTTTAACCCTTGCGAGGTTAGCTTAAGTGGGGCACAGTGCACCAGTACTTATCGGTGCTTAAGCCTGGTTGTCCGTGGGGGGGGTGGTACCCAGAGGGGGGGGGGGTGTTTGCCACTTTGTGTTGCGGGCTTAGCATAGAGGGTGTTAGCTAGTTTGATTAGCGTGTTTAATTTGGGTTAAGTTTAGTGGAGTAGGATACAGGGTAATGCTCCCAGGCTCACACACACGCGCGCAGGGGACAGAGAGGAGTCTTTGGAGCCTCTGTGAGCAGCTGCAGCCTGTCTGAGAACATGCACTGTCTCCTAGGCCTCTCTGTGCCTCTCCAAGCGTCAGGGGTCAAACCAGAGGTCAAGCTGTAGCTAGTAGGCCTCTGACAAGGCCTCGGCCTAAGTTTGGGCCTCTGTGAGTAGCTGCAGCCCGTGTGAGCACAAGCACTCTTCCCCAAGCCTCTCCAAGCATCAGGGGTCAAGTCAGAGGTCAGCAGTAGCTAGTAGGCCTCTCACAAGGCGCCAGCCTAAGCTGGAGGATTGGGTTAGATTGTAAATTAATTTTGGGAGAACAGAGTCTAGGTTGTGCTAGCTGTGGAAAAGGGGATAGGGAAGAGGTTGGGCCTCTGTTAGGTGTATTAGTGGGGTTAAGTTTAGATGTAGGATACAGGGTAATGCTCCCAGGCTCACACACCTGTGGCGCTTGGGGGACAGAGAGGAGTCTTTGGAGCCTCTGTGAGCAGCTGGGGCCTGTGGGTGGGTGTGTGTGTGTGTAGGGGTGCTGCAGTGGGTATAGCACAGCAGTGGGCATCTAGGCACAGCATCTAGGCCTTTAATAATAATAATGTAATAATAATTAAGTTGGGGCCTCTCTGAGCAGCTGGAGCCTCTCTGAGCAACAGGTCCCTCTCTCTGTCCCTCTCTATCACCCTTGTGGCGTGTGTGCGTGTGTGTGGCTGTGCTTGGTGGGGGGTCTAAGCGCAGCTCTCTGTGTCTCTCCTGCTCCTAGGCCCAAGTTGAGCCCGTCTGAGCACAAGCACTCATCCCCAGGCCTCTCCCGGCCCGTCCGATCACAGTAGCTAGTAGGCCTCTCACAAGGCCTTAGCTTAAGCTAATGTGTGTGTGTTTGGGGGGGAGGGGGGGGGGGGCGCTCAGGATTGGGTGAGATTCTAGATTAATTTTGGCGCTCGGACTTAGCGCCGCCACCCCGTCTCGCTGTGACCTTGCGTCGCAGGAGATGGCCCGGTTAGCTAGGGCCAGAATCGTATGTGAATCAGCTAGTGACAAGCGTGACATGTTCATCACATCACGGACTCTTGACTTAGCGGGTTTTCACTCTTGGCCCCTTAGTGGCAGTATGGGAGAATGACAGTCTGTTACATTTTCCATCACATACGACTCTTGACTTAGCGGGTTTTCACTCTTGGCCCCTTAGTGGCAGTATGGGAGAATGACAGTCTGTTACATTTTCCATCACATCGACTCTTGACTTAGCAGGGTTTTCACTCTTGGCCCCTTAGTGGCAGTATGGGAGAATGACAGTCTGTTACATTTTCCATCACATACGAGTCTTGAGTTAGCGCTTTTCAGTCTTGGCCCCTTAGTGGCAGTATGGGAGAATGACAGTCTGTTACATGTTCATCACATATGACTCTTGAGTTAGCGCCTGGAGGTTTGCTAGGGCGGAATCATATCTGAACCACTTGGGTATACCATGGGTTTGAGATTTTTTCGGCTCTGCTTAAGGCTTTAACCCTTGCGAGGTTAGCTTAAGTGGGGCACAGTGCACCAGTACTTATCGGTGCTTAAGCCTGGTTGTCCGTGGGGGTGGTACCCCAGGGGGGGGTGTTTGCCACTTTGTGTTGCGGGCTTAGCATAGAGGGTGTTAGCTAGTTTGATTAGCGTGTTTAATTTGGGTTAAGTTTAGTGGAGTAGGATACAGGGTAATGCTCCCAGGGTCACAAACACGCGCGCAGGGGACAGAGAGGAGTCTTTGGAGCCTCTGTGAGCAGCTGCAGCCTGTGTGAGAACATGCACTGTCTCCTAGGCCTCTCTGTGCCTCTCCAAGCGTCAGGGGTCAAACCAGAGGTCAAGCTGTAGCTAGTAGGCCTCTGACAAGGCCTCGGCCTAAGTTTGGGCCTCTGTGAGTAGCTGCAGCCCGTGTGAGCACAAGCACTCTTCCCCAAGCCCCTCCAAGCATCAGGGGTCAAGTCAGAGGTCAGCAGTAGCTAGTAGGCCTCTCACAAGGCCTCAGCCTAAGCTGGAGGATTGGGTTAGATTGTAAATTAATTTTGGGAGAACAGAGTCTAGGTTGTGCTAGCTGTGGAAAAGGGGATAGGGAAGAGGTTGGGCCTCTGTTAGGTGTATTAGTGGGGTTAAGTTTAGATGTAGGATACAGGGTAATGCTCCCAGGCTCACACACTGCAGCGCTTGGGGGACAGAGAGGAGTCTTTGGAGCCTCTGTGAGCAGCTGGGGCCTGTGGGTGGGGTGTGTGTGTGTGTGTAGGGGGTGCTGCAGTGGGTATAGCACAGCATCTAGGCCCAAGCATCTAGGCACAGCATCTAGGCCCAACTTTAATAATAATAATGTAATAATAATAATAAGTTGGGGCCTCTCTGAGCAGCTGGAGCCTCTCTGAGCAACAGGCCCCTCTCTCTGTCCCTCTCTATCACCTGCGGCGTGTGTGTGTGTGTGTGTGCTTGGTGGGGGGGTCTGGCGCAGCTCTCTGTGTCTCTCCCTGCTCCTAGGCCCAAGTTGAGCCCGTCTGAGCACAAGCACTCATCCCCAGGCCTCTCGGCCCGTCCGATCACAGTAGCTAGTAGGCCTCTCACAAGGCCTTAGCTTAAGCTAATGTGTGTGTGTTTGGGGGGGGGAGGGGGTGCTCAGGATCGGGTGAGATTCTAGATTAATTTTTGGCGCTCGGACTTAGCGCCGCCACCCCGTCTCGCTGTGACCTTGCGTCGCGGAGAGATGGCGGTTGGCTAGGGCCAGAAATCGTATGTGAATCCGCAGCTAAGCGTGACATGTTCATCACATATGACTCTTGACTTAGCGGGTTTTCACTCTTGGCCCCTTAGTGGCAGTATGGGAGAATGACAGTCTGTTACATTTTTCCATCTTGACTTAGCGGGTTTTCACTCTTGGCCTTAGTGGCAGTATGGGAGAATGACAGTCTGTTACATTTTCCATCACATACGAGCGGGTTTTCTCTTGGCCTTTAGCAGTATGGGAGAATGACAGTCTGTTACATTTTTTCACTCTTGGCCCCTTAGTGGCAGTATGGGAGAATGACAGTCTGTTACATTTTCCATCACATCACGACTCTTGACTTAGCGGGTTTTCACTCTTGGCCCCTTAGTGGCAGTATGGGAGAATGACAGTCTGTTACATTTTTTTCCATCACATCTGACGCCTTTTTTCAGTCTTGAGTTAAGCAGTCTGTTTTTCAGTCTTGGCCCCTTAGTGGCAGTATTAGCTTTTTCAGTCTTGGTAGTGTATGGGAGAATGACAGTCTGTTACATGTTCATCACATATGACTCTTGAGTTAGCGCCTGGAGGTTTGCTAGGGCCGGAATCATATACGAACCCGCAGGTATACCATGGGTTTGAGATTTTTTCGGCTCTGCTTAAGGCTTTAACCCTTGCGAGGTTAGCTTAAGTGGGGCACAGTGCACCAGTACTTATCGGTGCTTAAGCCTGGTTGTCCGTGGGGGGGGTGGTACCCAGAGGGGGTGTTTGCCACTTTGTGTTGCGGGCTTAGCATAGAGGGTGTTAGCTAGTTTGATAAAAAAAGTTGACCATTCCCACTTCAGAGGTGGACCTGTGGGTGGTAGCATGGAGCTCACTGAGTCTGAAATTCAAGTCAGACCTTCTGCACATGACCCAGATGGAGCGTGCAAAGTTTCATCTCTCTAGCTGTAGCATAAAGCAATGTGCCTGCAAAAACTACTTTTTTTTTTTTTTAACATTTTGCCAATTTTACATTTTTTTTTTTATTTACTCCCTTATGTTGGTCCGATCAGTATGAAATCAGAATATGTTTAACAACGGGACGTCACGAACAAGCCAGGCTCAGTTTGGAGTGGGTGGATTATTCCCGGAAGGAGATAAACGGTTTGAAACGTACAAGGTTTCCCTCTTCTGCCTTGGTAACGCTAGGTGCTAGAGGGATGGGACCAAGACGCAAGGCACCGCCTAGAGGCCCCTGACAACTGTTCCAAAAGTGGGATCTCTGAGACATCCACAAAAAAAAACTGTGTAGGAAAAACATAAAAAAAGTTGACCATTCCCACTTCAGAGGTGGACCTGTGGGTGGTAGCATGGAGCTACGAGTCTGAAATTCAAGTCAGACCTTCTGCATATGACCCAGATGGGGCGTGCAAAGTTTCATCTCTCTAGCTGTAACATAAAGCAATGTGCCTGCAAAAACTACTTTTTGGCGATTTAACATTTTGCCAATTTTACATTTTTAGCCAAAAAACTCCCTTATGTTGGTCCGATCAGTATGAAATCAGAATATGTTTAACAACGGGACGTCTCAAACAAGCCAGGCTCAGTTTGGAGTGGGTGGATTATTCGGAAGGAGATAAGCGGTTTGAAGCGTACAAGGTTTCCCTCTTCTGCCTCGGTAACGCTAGGTGCTAGAGGGATGGGACCAAGGCATAAAGGCACCGCCTAGAGGCCCCTGACAACTGTTCCAAAAGTGGGATCTCTGAGACATCCACAAAAAAAACTGTGTAGGAAAAACATAAAAAAGTTGACCATTCCCATTTCAGAGGTGGACCTGTGGGTGGTAGCATGGAGCTACAAGTCTGAAATTCAAGTCAGACCTTCTGCACATGACCCAGATGGAGCGTGCAAAGTTTCATCTCTCTAGCTGTAACGCAAAGCAATGTGCCTGCAAAAACTACTTTTTTGGCGATTTAACATTTTGCCAATTTTACATTTTAGCCAAAAACTCCCTTATGTTGGTCGATCAGTATGAAATCAGAATATGTTTAACAACGGGACGTCACAAACAAGCCAGGCTCAGTTTGGAGTGGGTGGATTATTCGGAAGGAGATAAACGGTTCGAAGCGTACAAGGTTTCCCTCTTCTGCCTCGGTAACGCTAGGTGCTAGAGGGATGGGACCAAGGCGCAAGGCACCGCCTAGAGGCCCTTGACAACTGTTCAAAAGTGGGATCTCTGAGACACCCACAAAAAAAAAACTGTGAAGGAAAAACATAAAAAAGTTGACCATTCCCACTTCAGAGGTGGACCTGTGGGTGGTAGCATGGAGCTACTGAGGCTGAAATTCAAGTCAGACCTTCTGCACATGAACCAGATGGGCGTGCAAAGTTTCATCTCTCTAGCTGTAACATAAAAGCAATGTGCGGCAAAAACTACTTTTTGGCGATTTAACATTTAGCCATTTTCAAATTTTTGGCCAAAAAACACACATATGTTGGTCAGGTGAGTAAATATATAGCGTTGCTAGGGTACATATGGCGTTTACTATGCTAAATACCGTGGTTGCCATGGTAGTTACTGTGGTCATATTCTGGTGGTTGCTAGGTTGTTGCTAGGATAGGGGTAATAGCCACAAGTGCCCGGGGTGCAGTTGGTTTTGGCCACAAGTCGTGCAGCGTTGGTGTTAGACTGGCGGCACCCCATGCGCCCCATGTTTTCTGGCGCTCGGACGCCAATAAAGCCACCCCGTCTCGCTGTGACCTTGCGTCGCGGAGCTAGGCGGTTGGCTAGGGCCAGAATCATATCACGAATCCGCCCAGTTAGCGTGCTTCCACATGCGGAAGTCGGGATTCACATGTGGCGCCTCCCTAAGCGTGACTAGTGTAAGCCCTCGTGTGGAAATCAGGCAGCTATGCCTCAGTGTTTTCACTCTCACTATCCTGACTATGATAGGGGTAATAGCCACAAGTGCACCGGGGTGCAGTTGGTTTTGGCCACAAGTGGGTGCAGCGTTGGTGTTAGACTGGCGGCACCCCCATGCGCCCCCATGTTTTCTGACGCTCCGGACGCAATGGCGCCACCCCCGTCTCGCTGTGACCTTGCGTCGCGGAGCTAGGCGGTTGGCTAGGGCCAGAATCATATACGAATCCGCAGTTAGCGTGCTTCCCACATGCGCGGTCGGGATTCACATGTGGCGCCTCCCTAAGCGTGACTAGTGTAAGCCCTCGTGTGGAAATCAGGCAGCTATGCCTCAGTGTTTTCACTCTCACTATCCTGACTATGATAGGGGTAATAGCCACAAGTGCGGGGTGCAGTTGGTTTTAGCCACAAGTCGTGCAGCGTTGGTGTTACACTGGCGGCACCCCATGCGCCCCATGTTTTCTGGCGCTCGGACGCAATGGCGCCACCCCGTCTCGCTGTGACCTTGCGTCGTGAGCTAGGCCCGGTTGGCTAGGGCCAGAATCATATCACGAATCCGCGGTTAGCGTGCTTCCACATGCGGAAGTCGGGATTCACATGTGAGCGCCTCCCTAAGCGTGACTAGTGTAAGCCCTCGTGTGGAAATCAGGCAGCTATGCCTCAGTGTTTTCACTCTCACTATCCTGACTATGATAGGGGGTAATAGCCACAAGTGCACGGGGTGCAGTTGGTTTTAACCACAAGTGGGTGCAGCGTTGGTGTTACACTGGCGGCACCCCATGCGCCCC
>NW_025963040.1:0-7177 GCF_017589495.1 Alosa alosa
TGATAGAACACGGGCACTACATTAAACAGCGATCCCATAGCATAATGGAGTAGTCTCTGTGCAAAGCACTTGAAGCATTATTGCCAGCGTCACAGGTTCTAATCCTGCTTAGTGAATTGACCACGCGGTCTCCGTTAATTTTACCGGTAGCCTGTGTCAGTGCAATCGCTGATGCGAGAACATCGTCGTCGCGTCGTCGCGATCTCTTAAGAAGCCAATTGCGTTACTGTTTCTAACTGTTTTGCTGTCTTTTTGTTGCTGTTTTACTGAGGGCACTCATATTAACCACTGATATCAATTGCAACAGCCAGAGAAATAAAATCATTTTTCACGAGAAGGAGGGCCTTTGGTTTACAAGCGCTCTGACCAGCGTCCGCGAGACTGTCATAATTGATAGAACACCAAGCACTACATTAAACAGCGATCCCATAGCATAATGGGTAGTCTCTGTGCAAAGCACTTGAAGCATTATTGCCAGCCTCACGGGTTCTAATCCTGCTTAGTGAATTGACCACCGCGGTCTCCGTTAAGTTTTACCAGTGTCTGGTAGCCTGTGTCAGTGCAATGTCGCTGATGGCGAGAACATGCGTGCGTCGTGCGTCGATCTCTTAAAAGCCAATTCGTTACTGTTTCTAACTGTTTGCTGTCTTTTTGTTGCTGTTTACTGGGGGCACTCATATTAACCACTGATATCAATTGCAACAGCCAGAGAAATAAAAATCATTTTTTACGAAGGAGGGCCTTTGGTTTACAAGCCTTCTGACCAGCGTCCGCGAGACTGTCATAATTGATAGAACACCAAGCACTACATTAAACAGCGATCCCATAGCATAATGGAGTAGTCTCTGTGCAAAGCACTTGAAGCATTGTGCCAGCGTCACAGGTTCTAATCCTGCTTAGTGAATTGACCACGCGGTCTCCGTTAATTTTACCAGTGTCTGGTAGCCTGTGTCAGTGCAATCGCTGATCGAGAACATCGCGTCGTCGTCGCGATCTCTTAAGAAGCCAATTGCGTTACTGTTTCTAACTGTTTGCTGTCTTTTTGTTGCGCTGTTTACTGGGGCACTCATATTAACCACTGATATCAATTGCAACAGCCAGAGAAATAAAAATCATTTTTCACGAGAAGGAGGGCCTTTGGTTTACGCGCTTCACGGCCAGCGTCGAGACTGTCATAATTGATAGAACACCGGGCACTACATTAAACAGCGATCCCATAGCATAATGGAGTAGTCTGTGCAAAGCACTTGAAGCATTGTGCCAGCGTCACAGGTTCTAATCCTGCTTAGTGAATTGACCACAGCGGTCTCCGTTAATTTTACCGGTAGCCTGTGTCAGTGCAATCGCTGATCGCGAGAACATCGTCGCGTCGTCGTCGTCGCGATCTCTTAAGAAGCCAATTGCGTTACTGTTTCTAACTGTTTGCTGTCTTTTTGTTGCTGTTTACTGAGGGCACTCATATTAACCACTGATATCAATTGCAACAGCCAGAGAAATAAAAATCATTTTTCACGAAGGAGGGCCTTTGGTTTACAAAGCGCTTCACGACCAGCGTCGCGAGACTGTCATAATTGATAGAACACGAGCACTACATTAAACAGCGATCCCATAGCATAATGGAGTAGTCTCTGTGCAAAGCACTTGAAGCATTATTGCCAGCGTCACAGGTTCTAATCCTGCTTAGTGAATTGACCACCGCGGTCTCCGTTAATTTTACCGGTAGCCTGTGTCAGTGCAATGCGGCTGATGGCGAGAACATCGCGTCGCGTCGTCGCGTCGCGATCTCTTAAAAGCCAATTGCGTTACTGTTTCTAACTGTTTGCTGTCTTTTTGTTCGCTGTTTACTGAGGGCACTCATATTAACCACTGATATCAATTGCAACAGCCAGAGAAATAAAAATCATTTTTTCGAGAAGGAGGGCCTTTGGTTTACAAGCGCTTCGACCAGCGTCGAGACTGTCATAATTGATAGAACACCAAAGCACTACATTAAACAGCGATCCCATAGCATAATGGGTAGTCTCTGTGCAAAGCACTTGAAGCATTGTGCCAGCCTCACAGGTTCTAATCCTGCTTCGGAATTGACCACCGCGGTCTCCGTTAGTTTTACCAGTGTCTGGTAGCCTGTGTCAGTGCAATCGCTGATCGCGAGAACATCGCGTCGTGCGTCGTGCGTGCGATCTCTTAAAGCCAATTGCGTTACTGTTTCTAACTGTTTGCTGTCTTTTTTGTTGCTGTTTACTGGGGGCACTCATATTAACCACTGATATCAATTGCAACAGCCAGAGAAATAAAAATCATTTTCACGAGAAGGAGGGCCTTTGGTTTACAAAAGCGCTTCTGACCAGCGTCCGCGAGACTGTCATAATTGATAGAACACCGAGCACTACATTAAACAGCGATCCCATAGCATAATGGGTAGTCTCTGTGCAAAGCACTTGAAGCATTGTGCCAGCCTCACAGGTTCTAATCCTGCTTAGTGAATTGACCACGCGGTCTCCGTTAATTTTACCAGTGTCTGGTAGCCTGTGTCAGTGCAATCGCTGATGCGAGAACATCGCGTCGCGTCGCGTCGTCGCGATCTCTTAAAAGCCAATTGCGTTACTGTTTCTAACTGTTTGCTGTCTTTTTGTTCGCTGTTTACTGAGGGCACTCATATTAACCACTGATATCAATTGCAACAGCCAGAGAAATAAAAATCATTTTTCACGAGAAGGAGGGCCTTTGGTTTACAAGCGACCTTCTGGCCAGCGTCCGCGAGACTGTCATAATTGATAGAACACCAAGCACTACATTAAACAGCGATCCCATAGCATAATGGGATTAGTCTCTGTGCAAAGCACTTGAAGCATTGTGCCAGCCTCACAGGTTCTAATCCTGCTTAGTGAATTGACCACCGCGGTCTCCGTTAATTTTACCAGTGTCCTGTGCCTGTGTCAGTGCAATCGCTGATCGGCGAGAACATGCGTCGCGTCGTCGTCGCGATCTCTTAAGAAGCCAATTGCGTTACTGTTTCTAACTGTTTGCTGTCTTTTTGTTGCGCTGTTTACTGGGGGCACTCATATTAACCACTGATATCAATTGCAGCAGCCAGAGAAATAAAATCATTTTTTACGAGAAGGAGGGCCTTTGGTTTACAAAGCGCTTCTGACCAGCGTCGAGACTGTCATAATTGATAGAACACCGAGCACTACATTAAACAGCGATCCCATAGCATAATGGGTAGTCTCTGTGCAAAGCACTTGAAGCATTGTGCCAGCGTCACAGGTTCTAATCCTGCTTAGTGAATTGACCACCGCGGTCTCCGTTAATTTTACCGGTAGCCTGTGTCAGTGTCTGTCGCTGATGGCGAGAACATCGTCGCGTCGCGTCGTCGCGATCTCTTAAAAGCCAATTGCGTTACTGTTTCTAACTGTTTGCTGTCTTTTTGTTGCGCTGTTTACTGAGGGGCACTCATATTAACCACTGATATCAATTGCAACAGCCAGAGAAATAAAAATCATTTTTCACGAGAAGGAGGGCCTTTGGTTTACAAAGCGCTAAGGCCAGCGTCCGCGAGACTGTCATAATTGATAGAACACCAAGCACTACATTAAACAGCGATCCCATAGCATAATGGGTAGTCTCTGTGCAAAGCACTTGAAGCATTGTGCCAGCGTCACAGGTTCTAATCCTGCTTAGTGAATTGACCACCCATGGTCTCCCGTTAATTTTACCCGGTAGCCTGTGTCAGTGCAATCGCTGATGGCGAGAACATCGCGTCGTCGTCGCGTCGCGATCTCTTAGAAGCCAATTGCGTTACTGTTTCTAACTGTTTGCTGTCTTTTTGTTGCGCTGTTTACTGGGGCACTCATATTAACCACTGATATCAATTGCAACAGCCAGAGAAATAAAAATCATTTTTACGAGAAGGAGGGCCTTTGGTTTACAAGCGCTTCTGGCCAGCGTCCGCGAGACTGTCATAATTGATAGAACACAGAGCATTACATTAAACAGCGATCCCATAGCATAATGGAGTAGTCTCTGTGCAAAGCACTTGAAGCATTGTGCCAGCGTCACGGGTTCTAATCCTGCTTAGTGAATTGACCACAGCGGTCTCCGTTAATTTTACCCGGTAGCCTGTGTCAGTGCAATCGCTGATCAGCGAGAACATCGTCGTCGCGTCGCGTCGCGATCTCTTAAAGCCAATTGCGTTACTGTTTCTAACTGTTTGCTGTCTTTTTGTTTAAGCTGTTTACTGGGGGCACTCATATTAACCACTGATATCAATTGCAACAGCCAGAGAAATAAAATCATTTTTCACGAGGAGGGCCTTTGGTTTACAAAGCGCTTCGACCAGCGTCCGCGAGACTGTCATAATTGATAGAACACCAAGCACTACATTAAACAGCGATCCCATAGCATAATGGGTAGTCTCTGTGCAAAGCACTTGAAGCATTGTGCCAGCGTCACAGGTTCTAATCCTGCTTAGTGAATTGACCACAGCGGTCTCCGTTAGTTTTACCAGTGTCTGGTAGCCTGTGTCAGTGCAATGTCGCTGATCGGCGAGAACATGCGTCGCGTCGCGTCGTCGCGATCTCTTAAGCCAATTTCGTTACTGTTTCTAACTGTTTGCTGTCTTTTTGTTGCTGTTTACTGGGGGCACTCATATTAACCACTGATATCAATTGCAACAGCCAGAGAAATAAAAATCATTTTTTACGAGAAGGAGGGCCTTTGGTTTACGCTTTTCTGACCAGCGTCCGCGAGACTGTCATAATTGATAGAACACCAAGCACTACATTAAACAGCGATCCCATAGCATAATGGAGTAGTCTCTGTGCAAAGCACTTGAAGCATTATTGCCAGCGTCACAGGTTCTAATCCTGCTTAGTGAATTGACCACCGCGGTCTCCGTTAATTTTACCAGTGTCGGTAGCCTGTGTCAGTGCAATGCGGCTGATCGCGAGAACATGCGTCGCGTCGCGTCGCGTCGCGATCTCTTAAAGCCAATTGCGTTACTGTTTCTAACTGTTTGCTGTCTTTTTGTTTAAGCTGTTTACTGGGGGCACTCATATTAACCACTGATATCAATTGCAACAGCCAGAGAAATAAAATCATTTTTACGAGAAGGAGGGCCTTTGGTTTACAAAGCGCTTCTGACCAGCGTCGAGACTGTCATAATTGATAGAACACCAAGCACTACATTAAACAGCGATCCCATAGCATAATGGGTAGTCTCTGTGCAAAGCACTTGAAGCATTGTGCCAGCGTCACAGGTTCTAATCCTGCTTAGTGAATTGACCACAGCGGTCTCCGTTAATTTTACCCTGGTAGCCTGTGTCAGTGCAATCGCTGATGGCGAGAACATGCGTCGTCGTCGTCGTCGTCGCGATCTCTTAAGAAGCCAATTAGCGTTACTGTTTCTAACTGTTTGCTGTCTTTTTGTTGCTGTTTACTGGGGGCACTCATATTAACCACTGATATCAATTGCAACAGCCAGAGAAATAAAAATCATTTTTCACGAGAAGGAGGGCCTTTGGTTTACAAGCGCTTCACGACCAGCGTCGAGACTGTCATAATTGATAGAACACCGAGCACTACATTAAACAGCGATCCCATAGCATAATGGAGTAGTCTCTGTGCAAAGCACTTGAAGCATTATTGCCAGCGTCACAGGTTCTAATCCTGCTTAGTGAATTGACCACAGCGGTCTCCGTTAATTTTACCAGTGTCTGGTAGCCTGTGTCAGTGCAATCGCTGATGCGAGAACATCGCGTCGCGTCGTCGTCGTCGCGATCTCTTAAGAAGCCAATTGCGTGACTGTTTCTAACTGTTTGCTGTCTTTTTGTTGCGCTGTTTACTGGGGGGCACTCATATTAACCACTGATATCAATTGCAACAGCCAGAGAAATAAAAATCATTTTTCACGAGGAGGGCCTTTGGTTTACAAAGCCTTCTGACCCAGCGTCCGCGAGACTGTCATAATTGATAGAACACCGAGCACTACATTAAACAGCGATCCCATAGCATAATGGAGTAGTCTCTGTGCAAAACACTTGAAGCATTGTGCCAGCGTCACAGGTTCTAATCCTGCTTAGTGAATTGACCACAGCGGTCTCCCGTTAATTTTACGGTAGCCTGTGTCAGTGCTGTCGCTGATGGCGAGAACATCGTCGCGTCGCGTCGCGTCGCGATCTCTTAAGAAGCCAATTGCGTTACTGTTTCTAACTGTTTGCTGTCTTTTTGTTGCGCTGTTTACTGGGGGCACTCATATTAACCACTGATATCAATTGCAACAGCCAGAGAAATAAAATCATTTTTTACGAGAAGGAGGGCCTTTGGTTTACAAGCCTTCTGACCAGCGTCGAGACTGTCATAATTGATAGAACACCAAGCACTACATTAAACAGCGATCCCATAGCATAATGGAGTAGTCTCTGTGCAAAGCACTTGAAGCATTGTGCCAGCCTCACAGGTTCTAATCCTGCTTAGTGAATTGACCACAGCGGTCTCCGTTAATTTTACCAGTGGTAGCCTGTGTCAGTGCAATGTCGCTGATGGCGAGAACATCGCGTCGCGTCGCGTCGCGATCTCTTAAAGCCAATTGCGTTACTGTTTCTAACTGTTTGCTGTCTTTTTGTTGCGCTGTTTACTGAGGGCACTCATATTAACCACTGATATCAATTGCAACAGCCAGAGAAATAAAATCATTTTTACGAGAAGGAGGGCCTTTGGTGTACAAACGCTACGGCCAGCGTCACGAGACTGTCATAATTGATAGAACACCGAGCACTACATTAAACAGCGATCCCATAGCATAATGGGTAGTCTCTGTGCAAAGCACTTGAAGCATTATTGCCAGCGTCACAGGTTCTAATCCTGCTTAGTGAATTGACCACCGCGGTCTCCGTTAATTTTACCAGTGTCTGGTAGCCTGTGTCAGTGCAATCGCTGATCGCGAGAACATGCGTCGCGTGCGTCGCGTCGCGATCTCTTAAAGAAGCCAATTCGCGTTACTGTTTCTAACTGTTTGCTGTCTTTTTTGTTGCGCTGTTTACTGAGGGGGCACTCATATTAACCACTGATATCAATTGCAACAGCCAGAGAAAAAAAATCATTTTTACGAGAAGAAGGAGACCTTTGGTTTACAAGCGCTCTGACCAGCGTCACGAGACTGTCATAGTGATGAGACACC
>NW_025963041.1:0-5000 GCF_017589495.1 Alosa alosa
GTGTCACTCTCTTAGGTGGAGACCCTCAGAGCTGGAGGTCAGGGGCCAGGCCTGTTCAAAATGAATGGGGTAGGTGTCCCCACTCTCTTAAGGGCAGACTCCTCTCACACGCCCCTCCTGGGGGCGGTGGAGAAACTGCCCTTTTTTTTGCAGAAATTTTTTCTAAGTCCACAGGTAGACCATGGGTTTGAGTTTTGCAGGGCCGTGCTGAAGGAGTTATCCCTTGAGAGGTTAGCTCAAGTGGAGCAGTGATGCGGTACTCATCGGGTGCTTAAGCCTGGTTCTCTAGGGGGTGTGTGCGCCCGGTGTCGAGCTGGCTTAGGGTGCTCGCTCCTGGGCAGGTAGCGTGAGGTGTGGGGGCCCTGTGCTGGAGCTCCCCAGCACCCCGTCGCTGAAATTTTCTAAGTCCACAGGTAGACCATGGGTTTGAGTTTTGAAGGGCGGTGCTGAAGGGAGTTATCCCTTGAGAGGTTAGTTTAAGTGGGGACCAGTGCACCAGTACTTATCCGGTGCTTAAGCCTGGTTGTCCGTGGGGGGTGGCAGTCCCGGTGGGGTATTTGCACAGTTTGTTGCGGGGGTTAGGGTGCTCTCTGGGGCCCGGGTAGGTGGTGTGGGGTGGGCCCCTGGGAAGGAGGGTGAGTGTGTGTCTGTGTGTGAGTGTGTGTGTGTGTGTGTGTGTGTGGCTGCAGGGTGGTGTGGAGTGGCTTCCCAGGGCCAAAGCCACTCTGACTGGGGAGAGGGAGGGTGTGTGTGTGCTCCTTTGGGCCTTAGAGTGGTGTGAAGAGTTGGGGCTCACAGAGGGTGTGTGTGTGTGTGTGTGTGGCTACCACAGAGGGTGTGTGGTGTGTGTGTGTGTGTGTGGCTACACTTGGGGGTGTGTGTGTGTGTGGCTACCGGGGTGTGTGTGTGTGTGGCTACCCAGGGTGCGTGTGCTCCCAGGGCCTTGCTCAGGAGAGAGAGGAGTGTGTGTGGCTACCAGTGTGTGTGTGTGTGCGCTCCCAGTGTGTGCGTGTGCTCGGGGGTGTGTGTGAGCCGTGCTGGGCCTTCAACAGGCCTCTCTGGCTGCCACAGTGCTGTCGTGTGCTCTCAGGGTCAGACTGCGGGCAGGGGAGAGAGGTGTGTGTCTGGTTACCAGTGTGTGTGTGTGTGTGTGTGTGTGTGTGTGTGTGTGTGTGTGTGATCCCAGGTCACACACACACACCTCTAGAGAATGGGAGAGGAGTGTGTCTGCTCCCAGTGTGTGTGTGTGTGCTGCCAGGGTCACAGACACACACTCTCTGGGAGTGACAGAGGTGTGTGTCCTGCTCCCAGTGTGTGTGTGTGTGTGTGTGTGTGTGTGTGTGTGTGTGTGTGTGTGTGTGTGTGTGTGTGTGTGTGTGTGTGTGTGTGTGTGCTGCCAGGGTCACACACACTGGGGTGGGAGAGGAGAGTGTGTGCTCCCTGTCTGTGTGTGAGCTGTGCTCCTTGGGTCCACACACACACACACACACACTGGGGTGACAGAGGAGTGTGTGTGCTCCATTGGGCCTTCAACTGCTGTCTGTGGCTGCAGAGAGGTGTGTGTCTGCTCCCAATGTGTGTGTGTGTGTGTGTGTGTGTGTGTGTGTGTGTGTGTGTGCTCCCAGGTAGTGTGTGAGCTGTGTTGGGCCTTCAGCAGGCCTCTCAGGCTGTACAGTGGTGTGTGTGTGTGTGTGTGTGTGCTCTCAGGGTGTTTGTGTGCTGCCTTGGGCCTAACAGAGGTGTGTGTGCCTGCAGGGTGGTGTGTGTGTGCTCCCAGCTAGTGTGTGTGCTGTCTTGGGCCTAACAGAGGTGTGTGTGCCTGCAGAGTGCTGTGTGTGTGTGTGTGCCTGCAGAGTGCTGTGTGTGTGTGTGTGTGTGTGTGTGTGTGTGTGTGTGTGCCTGCAGGGTGTGTGTGTGCTCTCTTGGGCCTAACAGAGGTGTGTGTGTGGCTGCAGGGTGGTGTGTGTGTCTCTCTGCAGGGTGTGTGTGTGCTGTGTTGGGCCTAACAGAGGTGTGTGTGTGTGTGTGCGCGCCTGCAGAGTGCTGTGTGTGTGTGTCTGCCTGCAGGGTGTATGTGTGCTGTCTTGGGCCTAACAGAGGTGTGTGTGTGTGTGTGCGCCTGCAGAGTGCTGTGTGTGTGTGTGTGTGTGTGTGCCTGCAGAGTGCTGTGTGTGTGTGTGTGTGTGCCTGCAGAGTGTGTGTGTGTGCTGTCTTGGGCCTAACAGAGGTGTGTGTGTGTGTGTGTGTGTGTGTGTGTGTGTGTGTGTGTGTGTGTGTGTGTGTGTGCCTGCAGGGTGTGTGTGTGTGTGCTTGCAGGGGTGTGTGTGTGCTGTCTTGGGCCTAACAGAGGTGTGTGTGTGCCTGCAGAGTGGTGTGTGTGTGTGCTTGCAGGGGTGTGTGTGTGTGTGCTGTCTTGGGCCCTAACAGAGGTGTGTGTGTGCCTGCAGAGTGGTGTGTGTGTGTGTGTGCTTGCAGGGTGTGTGTGTGTGCTGTCTTGGGCCTAACAGAGGTGTGTGTGCCTGCAGAGTGCTGTGTGTGTGTGCCTGCAGGCTGTGTGTGTGTGTGCTGTCTTGGGCCTAACAGAGGGTGTGTGTGTGTGTGTGTGTGTGTGTGCCTGCCTGCAGAGTGCTGTGTGTGTGTGCCTGCAGAGTGCTGTGTGTGTGTGCCTGCAGGATGTGTGTGTGCTGTCTTGGGCCTAACAGAGGTGTGTGTGGCTGCAGGGTGGTGTGTGTCTGCCTGCAGGTTGTATGTGTGCTGTCTTGGGCCTAACAGAGGTGTGTGTGTGTGTGTGTGTGTGTGTGTGTGTGTGTGTGTGTGTGTGTGCCTGCAGAGTGTGTGTGTGTGTGTGTGTGTGTGTGTGTGTGTGTGTGTGTGCCTGCAGGGTGTGTGTGTGCTGTCTTGGGCCTAACAGAGGTGTGTGTGCCTGCCTGCAGAGTGCTGTGTGTGTGTGCCTGCAGGCTGTGTGTGTGTGTGTGTGTGTGCTGGCTTGGGCCTTCAGCAGGCCTCTCAGGCTGCACAGTGGGTGTGTGTGTGTGCCTGCAGGCTGTGTGTGTGTGCTGTCTTGGGCCCTAACAGAGGTGTGTGTGTGCCTGCAGAGTGCTGTGTGTGTGTGTGTGTGTGCCTGCAGGGGTGTGTGTGTGCTGTCTTGGGCCTAACAGAGGTGTGTGTGTGCCTGCAGAGTGCTGTGTGTGTGTGTGGCTGCAGGGTGGTGTGTGTCTCTCTGCAGGGGTGTGTGTGTGCTGTGTTGGGCCTAACAGAGGTGTGTGTGGCTGCAGGGTGGTGTGTGTCTGCCTGCAGGCTGTGTGTGTGTGCTGTCTTGGGCCTAACAGAGGTGTGTGTGTGCCTGCAGAGTGCTGTGTGTGTGTGTGTGTGTGTGCCTGCAGGGGTGTGTGTGTGCTGTCTTGGGCCTAACAGAGGTGTGTGTGTGCCTGCAGAGTGCTGTGTGTGTGTGTGGCTGCAGGGTGGTGTGTGTGTCTCTCTGCAGGGTGTGTGTGTGCTGTGTTGGGCCTAACAGAGGTGTGTGTGGCTGCAGGGTGGTGTGTGTCTGCCTGCAGGTTGTATGTGTGCTGTCTTGGGCCTAACAGAGGTGTGTGTGTGTGTGTGTGTGTGCCTGCAGAGTGCTGTGTGTGTGCCTGCAGGGTGTGTGTGTGCTGTCTTGGGCCAAACAGAGGTGTGTGTGCCTGCAGAGTGGGTGTGTGTGTGTGTGTGTGTGTGTGTGTGTGTGTGTGTGTGCCTGCAGGGTGTGTGTGTGTGTGCTGTCTTGGGCCTAACAGAGGTGTGTGTGTGTGTGTGTGTGTGTGTGTGTGCCTGCAGGGTGTGTGTGTGCTGTCTTGGGCCTAACAGAGCTGTGTGTGCCTGCAGAGTGCTGTGATTGTGTGCTCTCAGGGTGTGTGTGTGCTGTGTTGGGCCTAACAGAGGTGTGTGTGTGTGTGCCTGCAGGGGTGTGTGTGTGTGTGTGTGTGTGTGTGCTGTCTTGGGCCTAACAGAGGTGTGTGTGTGGCTGCAGAGTGCTGT
The DNA here is from genome assembly GCF_017589495.1 of Alosa alosa. Lineage (NCBI taxonomy): Eukaryota > Metazoa > Chordata > Actinopteri > Clupeiformes > Clupeidae > Alosa > Alosa alosa. The sequence continues at coordinate 4,015 of NW_025963041.1, forward strand.
GTGTGTGTGCCTGCAGAGTGCTGTGTGTGTGTGTGTGGCTGCAGAGTGCTGTGTGTGTGTGTGTGTGTGCCTGCAGAGTGCTGTGTGTGTGTGCCTGCAGAGTGCTGTGTGTGTGTGTGTGCCTGCAGGGTGTATGTGTGCTGTCTTGGGCCCTAACAGAGGTGTGTGTGTGCCTGCAGAGTGCTGTGTGTGTGTGTGTGTGTGTGTGTGTGTGTGTGTGTGTGCCTGCCTGCTGTCTTGGGCCTAACAGAGGTGTGTGTGTGTGTGCCTGCCTGCTGTCTTGGGCCCTAACAGAGGGTGTGTGTGTGTGTGTGTGTGCCTGCAGAGTGCTGTGTGTGTGTGCCTGCAGGCTGTGTGTGTGTGTGTGTGTGTGTGTGCTGGCTTGCTGGGCCTTCAACAGGCCTCTCAGGCTGCACAGTGGTGTGTGTGTGTGTGTGTGCCTGCAGGCTGTGTGTGTGTGCTGTCTTGGGCCTAACAGAGGTGTGTGTGTGCCTGCAGAGTGCTGTGTGTGTGTGTGTGTGCCTGCAGGGTGTATGTGTGCTGTCTTGGGCCTAACAGAGGTGTGTGTGTGTGTGTGTGCCTGCAGAGTGCTGTGTGTGTGTGTGTGTGTGTGTGCCTGTGTGTGAGTGCTGTGTGTGTGTGTGTGTGTGCCTGCAGGGTGTGTGTGTGTGCTGTCTTGGGCCTAACAGAGGTGTGTGTGTGTGTGTGTGTGTGTGTGTGTGTGTGTGCCTGCAGGGTGTGTGTGTGTGTGCTTGCAGGGTGTGTGTGTGTGCTGTCTTGGGCCTAACAGAGGTGTGTGTGTGCCTGCAGAGTGGTGTGTGTGTGTGCTTGTGTGTGTGTGTGTGCTGTCTTGGGCTAACAGAGGTGTGTGTGTGCCTGCAGAGTGGTGTGTGTGTGTGTGTGTGCTTGCAGGGTGTGTGTGTGTGCTGTCTTGGGCCTAACAGAGGTGTGTGTGCCTGCAGAGTGCTGTGTGTGTGTGCCCAGGC
>NW_025963042.1:0-7147 GCF_017589495.1 Alosa alosa
AGAGTTCAGCATCCTAACAGCCTGGTGTATGGGAAACTGTTGGTGGAGTCTGGTGGTGCGGAGGTGCAAGGCTTCTGTACTTACTCTTCCCAGAGGGCAGTAGATCAAACAAATTGTGGCCGAGGGTGACTTGCATCACTCACAATTGGCAATTAGCCCTCTTGAGGGTGGTGGTGGTGTGTAACTGTCCTTCAGGGGGAGTGAAGCACCAATAATCCTTTAAGCTGTGTTCACTATGCGCTGCAGGGGCTTTCCTGTTGTATTCAGTGCAGCTTCTGCCCCACAGCGATACAGCTGGAGGATGATGCACTCAATGGTGCCTCAGTAGAATATGGTCATGATGGCTGGTGGAGCACTTGCTGCGCCTGAGTTTCCGCAGGGAAGTAGAGGCGGCGCTGAGCTTTCTTAGCCAGTGATGCATTGTTGGTGGTCAGGGAGGTCTTCACTGATGTGCACCCCCCAGGAATTTGGTGCTGCTCACTCCTCTCCACCACAGCACCGTCGATGGTTAGTGGCAGGTGTTGGGTGTGACCTCTCCAGTCTACAACAATCTCCTTGGTCTTGCTGATGTTCGGCAGGAGGTTGTTGTCCCTGCACCGCGTGGTCAGAAGGTCGACCAGGGTTGTGTCGTCAGCAAATTTCACTATGTGGTTGTTGCTGTAGGTTGCAGTGCAGTCATCGTCAGCAGGGTGAAAAACAGCCGGACTGACTTACCCAGCCTTGGGGCCCCGTGCTCAGTGTGATGCTGCTTGAGATTTTGTTGCCAACTTCGTACTGCTTGAGGCCTCTGACAGAGGAAGTCCAGTAGCCAGTTCCTCTGTCCACATCACCCACTATGTGGATAGTGTTGATTGATTGATTTAGATTAAGTGTTATTTGGTATAAGTTGTATTTTAGTATATTTAGTATTTAGTATATATTTATCTTCTACTGTCCTTATTGCTTAGTTGTGTTTTTATATTATATATACTTTTAGTTACGTTCTGCTGTTGAGTGAATGTGTTATTATTGTTGTCTGTATGCTGCTGTGACCTTGAATTTCCCCTGGGGATCAATAAAGTATCTATCTATCTATCTATCTATCTATCTATCTATATCACCCAATCAGTGACAGTTTTCGCCATGCGCTCCACTATGCACCCAGTGGTGTGGCATATGGTGTTGTCTGACGCAGAATCCAAAAATCGCTATCTTACACCCTCTAAAAATCATTACGCCACTGACCAAGAGAAACATGTTTAGAAACCATTGCTGTGAAAGTAACGGCTGCGATGTAGTCCATTCCAACATCCCCTAAGCTCAACTACAGGCCTATCACAATCTGCCATACAGTAAGTTGGCTATACATGCAGTTACATTAGGTTTAGCCTGACATGCTAGTGAATACATTCAATTTCCCATGACACCTGACAGACAGGAGCGTGCTAGACAGGAGTTCTGGGTGAAGAGTGGGTTTCCTGGTGTGCTGGGTGCTATAGATTGCACTCATGTGTAACTTCGTGCCCCATCAGAGAATGCTCTGATCTATATAAGCCGCAAGGGAACCCACTCAATAAACATACAGGTGATTTGCGATGCTACATGTAAGGTCATGCATGTGTTTGCAAATTATCCTGGCTCAAGTCACGACTCCTTCATACTGGCCAATTCTGTCATTCCTGCAGTCTTCCAGAGGGAACCTCCTCCGGAGGGGTGGCTGTTAGGGGACAATGGCTACCCTACCATTACACCTGACATCATTAAAAACATGGCTGATTACACCTTACATCATGCCAACAAACAGTGTAAGAATTGTCGTTCAATCGAAAACACGCAAAAGCATGCGTCGTCATTGAAAGAACATTTTGGTTGCTTAAATGTGCTTCAGATGTTTGGAGAAGTCAGGTGGCACATTCCAGTACAGTCCTCAGAAAGTTGCAGCATTCTTTGTGGCATGTTGTGTGTTGCATTGCCATGTGCCATAGATGTCTAGTAGACCTAGATGAGGAAACATTACAGGACTGTAGAAGATGTGATGCTGAATTGCATGTGCAGATGCCACTGAAACCAAATGCAGCAGCAGCAGCAGCTTGGGAGAGGAGGGATCAGTTGGCAGAAGAGCTGGCATCCTGGTAAGCAAGCAATAGTTTGATTTATTTTGTACTACTACTATTAGTAAAGCTAGGGCTACTATACACTACTGTAAAATAAAATATATATAAACATATCCATCTGTTCATAGATTTCTATGGGATGTTTGGACATCCCCAATGTTGACTGGTTACGGCCTTGGTGTCACTGACACTGAAAGCTAACTGACACTCAGAAGCCATATGGGGAGCTCGGACTCCTTTGGATCCAATTCTGAGGCACTGGTGTAATTCTGTGCTGAATTGACTGTTGGACATCATCCTTAAAAATGTAATGAGCTTTGTTTCCATTAAAGGTTCTCGGTCCACCCAGGTAAAGGGCACAGGTACAGAAACGCCCTGCTATTCAGCCCTTTCAGCTGTTGTGTCTCCGCCGCATACAGGACCTACAGGCCCTACCTGTATGCAGCCATTGCTCTGTGATGGTGACACTAATTAGGTTAACCAAAATGCCATAGCAAGCAAATACTCCCCACATAACACCTTGTCTAAATCCTAATAAATCTAAATTTGATTTGACGTACCTTCAAATGGAGCAAACTAATTGAAATGTTCCTTGCTTAATGTGTAGATGTACTGTATGTGTATATGTATTTTATTTTTTATAATTTTATTATGTTTTGAAAACAGCACTTCAGCATAATCTGTGTATAAATGTGCAAAAAAATAGTTTACTTACTGATAGGCTACCTACTGTATGAACAGCTGTTCCAAATCAAAGCTTGCATTATGCTGGCTTCACCCTGAGGTAGGTGCTTGTTTCAGCCCTGTAAAAGTTCTTGAAAGATCGCGTCTTTTCAGCACCCGTTCGGCAATGGAGATCATAAGCGGTTGACACCCTGTAAAACTACCCCCAAGTTCCTTTAGTGGAAACCAAACGTCTGTCTCCTTCCCATTTCTCAGTGTAGGATAGGTCAATCTCACTACAAGACAACACAGCGTATATCACATCAAGATGTGATGAGAGGGTGTCTGTTAAAGCAAACTGCAAATAGTGCTAGCTCAGTACTACCTGAAGCCATGTAAATCCATTAGGCTTGTAATCACAGTTTACAATTCAGTGGTGCCCAAACTACGGCCTGCGGGCCCGCCACCTCATTTTGGATGGCCCCCCAAAACATGTCTGTGGTATATAGCATCTGGCCCGCACGGGACCTCCGTAATTCCCCCCATTCATTCTCTATGGCGAGTCTTAACAATACACATGTAATACTCTTTTTGTCCACTGGTGGTTGTTTTGGCGCTGTTTTGCGTTTGCCATCAAAAACGGAATGAACCTACCTGCAAAACTAGATGTCCCCAGAGCGGTACAAAATATGACCGCCGCCCAGTCCAGCACATTTTTTTTCCACAAAAGAAATCACGGCTGAAAGGCCTATATGATTCTAACTGTCTCACTAAATTGCATTATCCCACTCCATTCTCACTGGTATCTGCTAGACAACAAGTACCAAAACATGATTAGTTCATAGATTTCACATGTAAAATTCATTTTATACAACCCCACCTCCATCTTGCCTGTTCATAATTCTGAGAAATTCTTGAATTGTATTGCATGTAATAGCGTGTACATGTTTATGTTATTGTGTGTGTGTGTGTGTGTGTGTGTGTGTGTGCGTGCTTGTGTGTATTGTGCCTGCGTATGTGCCTGTGCATGCATGCGTACATATGTCTACTGTGTGAGTATGTGTCATACAGGATGATTACTGTGAATGTATATTGTGTGCGTGTGTATCTGTTTGTGCACATGTGTGCACATGAAATGGGTTAACATGACCCCTGGAGGCAAACATACGAGGGAAAAAAAATGGTCATTCTAGGCCCTACAGTTCTCAAGATATTCACAGAGAACTGTGTCTGCCCTACCCTCCTTCGGGGTCCAGTCCAGCTGAGGGGGGGCTACAGATCAAAAGCGAAAAATGGCGGTTCCACGCTATCCATGTGGGGGTACATGTCCACCAAGTTTCGTGTACCCCGGTCTTTCAGTGTCCCGGGAATCCTTGTTGGGTATGCGATCACTAAATGTACACATAAATTATTTTACTGTAAGGCCCCATGCGAAAGTACACAAAACTTGGCATGCATTCGGAGGTGTCATAATGATCCTACACTTTTAATTTTGTGCAGTTTTGACCTTGTCAGCCAGAGATATTGTGATGAAAACACCACATTTTTGCTTTTCATTTTTAACTAGGTGGCGCTATACATGAAATAAGTGGTAATGGGATGGGTTGACATGCCCCTTAAGACCAACATACATAAAAAAGATGGACCTCCTAGGCCCCTACGGTTCTCGAGATATTCACAGAAAACTGTCTCCGGCCACCTACAGGCCAGTTGGTGTATAGTAACATAAATTAAATTTATTGTGTGTTCCCCCCATGAACGGAATTCCACAAAACTTGGCGTGCATACAGAGGGTGTCATAATGATCATACACTTCCAATTTCGTGCAGTTTTGACTATGTTAGGTCACAGATACCTTCAATTACAACACCTCATTTTTTACTTTTTTTGTGTTTAACTAGGTGGCGCTATACATGAAATGAGTGGTTATGGAATGGGTTGACATGGCCCCTTGAGATCAACATACAAAAAAATGGTCCTCCTAAACCCCACGGTTTTGAGATATTCACAGAAAACTGTGTCTGCCCTCCTCCTTTGGGGTCCAGTCAAGCGGGGGGGTTACAGATCAAAAGCGAAAAGCGATGGTTCCATGCTATCCATGTGGGGTTACATGCCCACCAAGTTTCGATGTACCCGGTCTTTCAGTGTCGGGACTCATTGGACGGAAATTTGGGCATCTTGAGAAAAAGAAAAAAAAAAAAAAAAAATCTGACTAAACCTATATGACCGCGGCTTAGCTCTTGGGTCATAATAATGTAAGAGGCCTATGCTGACTCGTCAGTGCTCAAAGTATTCTAAAGTTTATCAATTAAGTAAGGGATAATGTATTGTCGCCGGTAATTATCAGAAAATAAGTCCCGACAGGGAAGAACAGAACCCTGACGGCGCGGCTGAAGGGTTTTTATCGACCCTGAAGAAAAAAATATTTTGCTACCGTTTAGGTGTCTTCTGCTGACAAAATAAATAGTTAAGCCACACAGATAGAACTTTGACGGTTTCAGGTGTTGCATGGCAACGCATAGCGTGCTTACTTTCCCTTTCAATGAAATTCCATTGCGAACAGGCGTCTTAGCGGAGGGGATATGAAAGACGTTAATCAACCCGTTGCCATTGACAGGGGTGATTATATACTTTGCCGGTGATTTATGTAGATTTAACATAGGCCCGAACGTTGGGAAGGCCCATTCATGTGAATGGAACTTTCTGCAGCAATCTGAAGAGCCGTGTAATAATTGTTAATAACTAACTAACTTCTATTCAAGTCATATTTCTGGGACTTATTATATTTCTGGGATAATTATTTCTATTTTTTATTTAGCCTACTCTTCAAATGTTCATACAAATTCACAAAGTTCTCATCAGGTGAGTGAAAGTTAGAATGGTGGTCATTTCAGATGTTTTTGCCAGCACTTCATAAAACTCTCCAAGTTTGAGAACTTTAAATTATTTGTAGGATATTGCTTGTTCACAACTTGACAAGAGTTCACACATTTTAAATAAAATATACTTTTGGGACTCCCTGCTAATACTTTTGGGAATGCTAAAGTCTTTTTATGAGTATTATTTTCTTTGAGCTACATTTTACATGGCATGATGGCAATATAAACACAGCTAACAATGGTATTACAACAGTCCATTACATTTTAATCATTTGGCTACTGCAATATTGTCCACAATAACCACCAATATCTCTCTGTAGTAACTCTAAACATTCTTATTATTTTTATGTTGTACTGGATCTCTCCCTACTTCCCCTAACTCATCACAGTAACTTCGACCACCGCACACACCCACACAAATGCATACAAACACGTTCTTCATGGGTTTCCACAATTTGCATGCTATAGGCTGTCCTAAGCACTTCACGCTGTGGGTGGAGCTATGAACAGGTGGAGCCCAGCCAGAGGAGACATGTCAGACATGATTGAACAGGTGCTTAAATATTCTCTCACCAACATGCAAAGCAAAGTCTTCTCTCACCCTCCGTCCTCTCTCTACCTCCACACAAAACACTACAGTGATCTACACAAGCACCTATAACAACTGCTTTAGTGTTAGTACATAGACACAGACACACACATGCATAGACACACACACAGACACACACAAAACAGGCCTGTTACTTGATCCAGGGGTGTGATATTACATCCAAAGAGGAGGATTGTGGGGAGATGTCAGTAAGGATTCAAGACAAACAGAGAATGCACTGTGCCTCTGACCCTGAGACTGTTTACACAGGACACTTTCAAACAGAAAGGTGTGTGTGTGTGTGTGAAATGATGTGTGATATTGAGAGAGAGAGAGGAGTGTGTTTACGTATTATTGATGCAATAGTGTTAATAGTCAAAATCCAGCCTATCTATGCATATGTTGTAACAGAGAGACATATGGAGGAGAAAGAGACTGGTAGAGGAGATATTGTGTGTATGAGTGTGCTGGGTGTGGTGTATCAGAGCGGTGCTGGCACATTCTTTGCTGAACCACACTGCTTTTAGTTGCTTCCACTGCCCTGAGCAGCTTTTTCTCCCCAACTAAACACCTATCAGGTGTTAGCAATATAACTCAGTAATATACAAGCTTAAATATACCTGCAAGAATTGGTACAGTGAGAGACTGACGATATACACATAAGCATATTATAGTAACTGATGTTTTAGGTTAACTGGGTGTATAGCTCATTATTGTGAGTGGGGTGTGTATGTTTGTGTGTATGGGGTGTGTCTTGATTGTGCTCTATGCAGATAATTTAATTTGCACTTTGAGCGAAAAGTACACATATAATGCCTCACACATGCAGTTGAGCCACACACCCCACCCTTGTTCACACACTGACATTTCATTTTATGATAGACACTGTCAAAGGTCAGCTCCATTGCAGAGAAAATTCACCC